>NW_022639592.1:648603-654120 GCF_010583005.1 Odontomachus brunneus
ACAATCAATTTTGAAAAATCAACATAAATTCCATGTAGAAAAAACATAAATTCCATGTAGAAAAAACATCCACACTTCTATTTTCAATGTTGCAACGTCTCATCAAGGTTTTTTCAACGTTCTGTGTTGTATGGGTGATAGTGTTTGCTGAAAGGATAGTCAATAAACATCAACTTAATTGATGTTATATCAATATTATAATTTTCGCTCAATAATATAACTGTTACGTACACGCATCGGCGTTAATGCCGTCCGTATATCCGTGTGACTCGCACACGATGACGCGTCACTCACACACTGCTGCTTGTGGGTGAGGCACGACGTTCGTTGTCTGAGAAGAACTTCAGCTTCGACTCGACTTTCTCACGAACTTGATTGATTCGATACCTAATCGATTCAATCAAGTTATCGACCGTGCCGGATATTGGACTAACTATTGATTGATTATTGACTATCGACCTTAATTTCTTCGGCACAAAAATCGGCTCTTTTCAGAGTTACCAAATTTTATAACGATGGAACGATACTTGAATGCATAAAATATGAAATAATTATATCTCACGTTTATGCAACATTTAAAATATTCTACTTCGACAACCTATACAAGCGCTGTATTATTGCAGTATTGGTTCAGAATTCTATATTGAAATAAATCTAATATTTTTTTTTCAAGAGTAGCTATTAAGAAGCACTTGTCGAAGCCTCCTGAAAACCCTTCTTCAAGATCTCCTTTTATATTACAGTAATTTCCTTGCTAACAAGAAAAAATGCATGGACGTTCGAGCGAGCGAAACAGTCGTCGGGACACTGCGTATTGCTCACGTATAGACGAGACAATGTGAGTCAAGCGTTTTCTTAGTGTGCGTCACACGTATTTTAGGACGGCATTTCTGTTTACGACGTCTTATAATGCTATCTCTCTCGCTCTTATGTCTGCGATAGAAGATGGTAGATCGCCGCGATTCCCACTACTATTCCCTCTCCAAGCGTCCGATGATCGTATACTGCTAGCCCTCTTCGCCACTCCGTGCTGCTCGTGCCTCACCTACAAGCAACAGTGTGTGAGTGACGCGTCATCGTGTGCGAGTTACACGGATATACGGACGGCATTAACGCCAGTGCGTGTACAACATATGTTATATGTACCACTTACACAGTTAATTGGAAAATCATAATATTGATGTAACGTTAATGTTTGTTGATGTTTGATGAGTAACAATTCTCTTTTAACTGAAATAATTAAAATATATCCAGCTTCTCATTACATAAAAGAAGAAAGGTATCCAAAATTGTATAAGAATTATATAGAATAAAGAAGAATTATACTAAAATAGTTACATCTTTAGGTTATAAAGTAGTACTTTGTAAAATATAAACCCAATTCAATATTCAACCATATTCTCACGATTCAATTCAATAATATTCCTTTTCTTTTTATCATATCATTTATTTGCAAAGAAAGCTCCAATTATAATAATACACACACAAAGCACTGAAAATGATATATGTATCTGCTGCACGCAGCCACAAGAAATAATTGTAACAAACAAAACACTTGTAATTCCTCACGAATTTTCACAGCGTTCTAGGAATTAAGTCGCAAAGTATTCGCTACAATGAACTTCTGAGGAATACTTTAAGACAAATTTATTGTGGTTATTTCTTCACGAATTTTTCAGATATTTATTTTGTAACCGCGATGCGTCGCGTGCCGGATTACGCTCGCTAGTTCGGGTTCGTAGGAGGCTGAGTAATTTTGAAACGGTGCAATCGAAATAAACTTGGTCGTATATTTAAAATGTGCTGTTGTTATATATTAAATTATATCTTTGATGTCGCCGTTGGTTGTTGGTCGCTTGTGTATACGCTTGTCAGATGTTTTGTGTCGGCGATGGCTTGCGCGGTGTTGTGCGCAGTGCGCGGGACGCGGTCGGTTATGTTGTCACGTCGCTTCTTCAAAAGTGTATTCGTTTGTTGATGTTTCCACATCTGGTTTATTTAAATGCCAGTTGACAATGTCTTTAAATCGCTGCTGTACGATGCAGCGCTGTATAGACGGTATTGCAACTGAGATGCTTTTGGGAGATCGCCCCTATGGCGATAACTCGGATGCAATGATTGCTCTAGCAAATCGGTTATACGGTGCGCGCAGGCAGAGGCTGCTTAAGCAGTCCGTCTACCGGAGCGGAGCTTAGTTGGCTTTGTTTGCCTCTATTTGCGGACAAGTCTTGCTCGTTCACACGAGAGAGCGGATACGAGGGAGAAAGGGAGGGAGCGAGCGAGGGGGGGGGAGAGAGAGAGAGAGAGAGAGAGAGAGAGAGAGAGAGAGAGAGAGAGAGAGAGCAGTCTAGTAGTATATAGAAGTCTGTGCGCGGTAAACGTTGCTGCGTCTTGCAGGCAGAAGCCATTAGAGGTCATTATAATATTTGCTATAGCAACAGCGTGTATAAATCTCATAATTGGTAATGTAGATAGTCATACATAGTCTTAAAATATTATAAAATAAATGTTAGTCATAAAGACGTCTGAAATAACACAAAAGCACACGATATTCTATGGATATTCTATGGACATCCTTAGGATATTGGACGTTTTTAGGATGTCCTTGAAAGATTTGTATTGTTGGAGAAGATGTCTTTAAGACGTCTTTTGGAAACATCTTAAAGACATTTGAAATGAGACGTTTTTTAAATGACTTTTGGTAATATCATAAAAATGTGTTTGGTAATATCATAAAAATGTCTTTTAGACATGAATGTTGTGTGGGATAAAAACGTGGAGAATAAAAAGTGGCATTGCATTTTTTACTAATATTCAACAAAAATTGTAGTTGTAAGGCGAGATACGAAACTATTTAAATTTATATTCTGTATTTCTGTCGTATACAGGTGTTACAATATAATGTTCCCGGAGGGAAGAAAACTCGTGGCTTAGCAGTAGTCTACGCTTATAAGATGCTGGCACCTAGTGATCAAATTACACAGGAAAACATTCGTTTGATACGAATTTTAGCATGGTGTGTGGAATTGGTGCGTATTTGTTCTCTTTTCCTTCTTTTTTGCTTAGTTCATATAAATTAATACCAATTCATTAAATATTAATTAGAACATAATTAAATCAATATTATACACCTTTAAAGTAGTTTTTAAGCAAAAATATTAAAATTCTCAGATTAAGATGTCGGGAAATAAATAATATTAAATAATAAATAATAAATTTTATAAACAGAATAATAAATTTGGGAAAAATGATTTATGTATATATTTATTCATATATATTCAATGATATATACCCTAGTAGCACAATTCATTGGCTTTACATTAACTAAACATTGGTTATCTTGGGAATACATTGGCCAATATTTCCCAATATTTAGCTAATATTGGATATAGAATAATTAGAAATATATTCTCAGTAAACAATCTGTGTGCAGACTGGCGACAGGATCTGTCGAATTCGAGCAGGATCTGATCCATAGACATCTACGTCCCCAATCTGCCGTCAGACTGTTGACAGGGTCTGCGAACAGACTTTGATGATAGACTGGTGGCAGATTGCGCGCAGAGCAGTTCGACAGACTCTGACGGCAGATTGGCGGCAGATTGCGTGCAGATCCTGTCGTTTTGTAGATTCTTCAATTAAATTTTTGGTAGAAAATTTTTTCATAATTTTTCATAATTACTCATAGAATAAGCGCTTTCTCGTAAATACTTATAAAATACAATGAAAAAAAAAGTTTTTATATATTTTTCATAATTTTTAAGATTTTCTCTGATGAGATTAGAACGACATCTTTTGGATAATCGTCCGTCGCCTTAGACATTATGCCAATTCCTCACTTGATAAAAAATGCTTTATATTGCCCACTTAAAGTTTAAGGAAGAAAAATCTTAGAGTTTGTTCGACTTTTAAACCGCAAAATATAGACGAAACCGTTTAGCGTATAAATAATGTAAGAGAGAACGGCGATAATTCGAAATTAATTTTCTACCAAGGTATAGTAAATGTTTGCAATAAAACAGCAGATAATGACATTTTTCCATCATGTTAATAAAATACTGTACTTTTACATGTGCGAATTAATTTAGTCCATCGTCCCGTTCAGATTGCATTAAGTTTTATCAAAATCGAAGTATGATATATTTTCAAATAAACCATCACAAAAATTCTGTAAAAGTTATATACACAGCGAGACTAATATTTTATTCGGTGCTGCTGCCTTCAGTACTTATTGCATGATGGTTAAATCGTTCAGATTTAATGACATAATAACATTAAAAAAAATAATAATATGAGAAATTGTATGAAAAATTATGAGAACAATTTTTACCAGAGATGGAATATGTACGCCTTTAAATGGCTATTTAACCGTTGTATTATTCTATATTTGTACTCGTTATTTCTTTATTATTGTTGCTCTTTTATAAAAAAATGTGTAATATTAGATGTACAACTTTGCTTTCGCCGTTTTCCTATAGATGGCTTTAGCGGTAAGTGGTGGTCGAAATAAATAGATCATAGACGTCATACAATAAACTTGGGCACCTGTCAATATAACCCCATAGAAACATTAGTCGATTTATGTTTGCATCATAAAGTTATTCTCGATAGAAAATGTCAGTTTACGAGCCAAATTCTCGTCATTTGCGGGAGGTTTTAATTTTCTGCTTCAATATGAAGAAATCTGCGACTGAGGCTCATCGAGTGCTCTCAAATACTTATGGTGAGGCCGCTATTAGTGAAAAAACGTGTCGTGAGTGGTTTCAACGCTTCAATAACGGTTATTTTGACGTCGAAGACCGGCATAGCGGTGGAAGAGAGAAGGTTTTCGAAGATGCAGAATTGGAGGCATTACTTGATCAAGACTCGTGTTAAAATCAAGAGGAATTGGTACGATCATTGGGAGTGATTCAACAAGCCACTTCAAAACGCCTCAAAGCCATGGGAATGATTCAGAAGCAAGGGTGCCGTACGAATTGAAGCCGAGAGATGTTGAACGGCGTTTGTTTGCTTGTGAATAGCTGCTTGAAAGGCAAAGACGGAAGGGATTTCTGCATCGCATTGTGACTGGGGACGAAAAATGGGTTTATTACGATAACCCCAAGCGCAGAAAATCATGGGGAGTTCCCGGCCATGCTTCCACGTCGACGGCCAAACCGAATATTCACGGCTCCAAGGTCATGCTCTGTATTTGGTGGGACCAGCTCGGCGTAGTGTATTATGAGCTGTTAAAACCGACTGAAACAATCACAGGCGATCGGTATCGAACGCAATTGATGCGTTTGAGCCGAGCATTGAAAGACAAACGGCCGCAATACAACGAGAGACACGATAAAGTGATTTTGCAGCATGACAATGCTTGACCCCATGTTGCGAAAATGGTCAAGACATACTTGGAAACGTTGAAATGGGAAGTCCTACCCCGCCCGCCGTATTCTCCAGACGTTGCTCCCTCTGACTATCGATTAATGGCACACGGCCTGGCTGACCAGCACTTCCGGTCTTATAAAGAAGTAA
>NW_022639592.1:654130-654276 GCF_010583005.1 Odontomachus brunneus
ATGTAAAGTTTCTTTGCACAACAGTTTTTTTAAGTAACAATTTTTATCCTTTGTATTTTTTTTTGTAAATAGCCAACTGTTATACAATTTTTGTTCAGTTGCTTCTTTAATATTTTTTGTAATGACAATTTTTCTGAGTAACAACT
>NW_022639592.1:654286-654495 GCF_010583005.1 Odontomachus brunneus
GTGGATCGCTTCAAAAGATGACCAGTTTTTTCGACGCGAGATTCGTACGCTGCCCGAAAGATGGGAGAAAGTAGTGGCCAGCGATGGACAATACTTTGAATCATAAATGTGTAACCAGTTTTTTACAATGAAGCCTCGAATTTCGGAAAAAAAAAACGACGGAAGCAAAGTTGTACACCTAATATAATAAAAATGTGTAATATAATACA
>NW_022639592.1:654505-654609 GCF_010583005.1 Odontomachus brunneus
AAGGTCCCACCTCCATCCCCGTCGAATTTTCCAACCATACGACGGTCCTTTTTGCTAATGTTGTAACACAAACATTAATATTGTGTTCTTTATTGTCAATTTGC
>NW_022639592.1:654619-656466 GCF_010583005.1 Odontomachus brunneus
ATGCTTGACCCCATGTTGCGAAAATGGTCAAGACATACTTGGAAACGTTGAAATGGGAAGTCCTACTCCGCCCGCCGTATTCTCCAGACGTTGCTCCCTCTGACTATCGATTAATGGCACACGGCCTGGCTGACCAGCACTTCCGGTCTTATAAAGAAGTAAAAAATTGGATCGATTCGTGGATCGCTTCAAAAGATGACCAGTTTTTTCGACGCGAGATTCGTACGCTGCCCGAAAGATGGGAGAAAGTAGTGGCCAGCGATGGACAATACTTTGAATCATAAATGTGTAACCAGTTTTTTACAATGAAGCCTCGAATTTCGGAAAAAAAAAACGACGGAAGCAAAGTTGTACACCTAATATAATAAAAATGTGTAATATAATACAATTTTAAAAAGAATACATTGTTTTTTATTGTATATATGTGTACAATTGTTGCATAATATAATTATCTTAACTCTCCTGCAGCAGTTTTACATGGTGTATATGTGAAACTAATCTTTTTAATAATGTACATATGGCCCTTGATAGAATTAAATAGCCTATCTAGGAAACAGAATCTGTGTATAATCTGCCGTCAATCTGTCGTCAGAGTTTGTCGACAGGCTTTGCGCGCAGTCTGTCACCAATCTGTCATCAGGACAGATTCTGTGTATAATCTGTTGCCATTCTGTCTACAGACACTGTTGAGAGACTCTGCGTAAAATCTGCTCGTGTAGGTTTGGCTATTTGGGTTACTAATATTGTACGTTAAATATTTATATAATATTGGACTTACATTGGAAATGCGTTGGCCAATATTTCCCAATATAAAATTAATATTGATCTCAGAATAAATATTAATCTATTGCCATCAATATTACACATCAATAAATACGTAATATTGCATTTACATTGAAAATGCATTGGCCAATACTTCCTAATGTAATATGAAATTTACAAAAAAATCTTTACATAAAAAATTACAACAAAATCTGATTAAAAATTTAAACAACATAAGAAAACTAAAAGCAGCTAAAATATATTTTAAAAATTATTATTTAAACAATCTTTTTGTCCGATCAATTGTACATTCGAAAATACTTTACTGAAAAATATAATAAAAAAAAAACATTTTAAAATAATTATACTAAAAAGTTGTTACTCAAAAAAATTGTCATTACAAAAAATATTAAAGAAGCAACTGAACAAAAATTGTATAACAGTTGGCTATTTACAAAAAAAAATACAAAGGATAAAAATTGTTACTTAAAAAAACTGTTATGCAAAGAATCTTTACAAAAAAAATATAACAAACAAATCCTGTTAAAAGATATTTTACAAGTCTTTACAAAAATATTAATTTTGAGCTATAGCTATTTAATTTTGTACTCTCTACAAAAGTAATGATATAAAGAGGTTTACGCCAAGTGCGAATGATTAATCATTAACATTTCAGTTCTCACTTTTATAGACACAAATTCTTTTAACTATATAAATATTTAAAGTAGATAAATATTAAGAAAAACGTTATTATATAAAACTGTTTGTCGGAGAAGTTTCTATAAAAAATTTAATTTTGTATTTCTTCCAAAAATAATAATAAAAGAGATTTACATAACAACTTTCATTATTATATTTTTTGTTTTTTTAATTTCATGTTTCGTTATTTGTTATATATTACACCGATCATTAATATATAAAACATTAACATAAAATTTTAATATTGTATATGAAAAATAATTTTATATATTATTAACATAAATATTTTAATATTAAATATGAAAGAATATAAAAATATGTATATATTAAATATTAAAAAATAAATAATTATAAATAGAATAATTTTGATAAAAAAATTATAGACT
>NW_022639592.1:656476-657288 GCF_010583005.1 Odontomachus brunneus
GTCGCTGATCCAACGGGGAGGAGCCCGCCGTGAAGCGCTTGAGTGCACTGGTATCGCTCAGCGCAGGGCGCGGTGAGGCAAGGAGAGAAAAGCGACGAATGGCAGCGATCAACTTACTATAACTATTAACTTTATTCGCTTATCGAAGTACAAATTAGCGTGAGTCGGAGGCTTTCCGGTCACGGAAGACGGGACGGAGATCTTCAAAGTGCCTATGGCCGAGTCAGCCGGTCGTCTCGGAAATCTTGACAAGCGCCCGTCGGACGCTCCGCGAGCGGAAATCTTGACCGCGCGCGACTGATCTCTTCCGCGTCCTCTGGCACACGCGACCGCGTTCGTCCAACCCTCGCACTCACGAGGATATAAGAGAGTACAGGAGTGACACGCGCGAGGATTGCGAGCTGGAAGGAGCTTGACACTCAGGCGCTCGCATGATATGCTGTCGAGCAGCACGGGTCGAGGAGAGAAGGTCGCGGAGACGGCAGCCGATTATTCCGCTGAAACAAGATAGCCGGTCCTTGATTCAACAGTCGAACTCCGGGCTATCGAGCGAATTGTGAACCGTAATAGTAGCTCCAATTGCGAAAATCGAATCAGCGGCTCGAGAAGAAACCCGCGATGGACCGTCCTCGACTGGCCGTGCTGGACTGCCATCGTTGTTAACGAGAGCAGCTTTTAAAACGAAAGCTCTTGGCGAGAGGCTTGTCGGTGGTTGGTCGCGGTTGCCGAACGGGTTGTCAAGCGTGTGAAAATTACCATATATGGTCCGCTTGACGACAGCGGCGAACTAATGAGCGAGTGATTCAGCGCGA
>NW_022639592.1:658722-658808 GCF_010583005.1 Odontomachus brunneus
AAAAAGCACTTGGCGTGCCTTCTTTTATTGATTAATCAGCTGTCTTATTTTAAGGACGCCTAGGAGTTAATAACAATTAAGGACGC
>NW_022639592.1:658818-659149 GCF_010583005.1 Odontomachus brunneus
ACTGATCTCTTCCGCGTCCTCTGGCACACGCGACCGCGTTCGTCCAACCCTCGCACTCACGAGGATATAAGAGAGTACAGGAGTGACACGCGCGAGGATTGCGAGCTGGAAGGAGCTTGACACTCAGGCGCTCGCATGATATGCTGTCGAGCAGCACGGGTCGAGGAGAGAAGGTCGCGGAGACGGCAGCCGATTATTCCGCTGAAACAAGATAGCCGGTCCTTGATTCAACAGTCGAACTCCGGGCTATCGAGCGAATTGTGAACCGTAATAGTAGCTCCAATTGCGAAAATCGAATCAGCGGCTCGAGAAGAAACCCGCGATGGACCGT
>NW_022639592.1:659159-659312 GCF_010583005.1 Odontomachus brunneus
ACAAATATGCAGAGTGCTTTTTGTGTAAAGCTACATATACTCAGTAGTTAATGATAATCAAATGAAAATTAATTAAATATGAATATTTTTAATTTACTTGCAACTCAAAGTATACTAAATTAATTTACTTGCAACTCAAAGTATGCTAAATGA
>NW_022639592.1:663542-664484 GCF_010583005.1 Odontomachus brunneus
GCATATCATCAGCTTCAATCCAGACATTAGAGGTTCCTTCTCTACATATACTTGTATAATGACCATTATCAATACTTGATCCATTGTGAAATATAACATTCATGACCTTATAAGACTGCCCAGCTATTAATACTTTGATTGTTGGAACAGCACATAAATTAAGTTTATATTTTTTCATCGACTTATTATCCTGTAATATAATACGTACAAATATTTTTTGCATCGATATTAATTCATATTTAAATAACATATTTCCTGCACAATATTCACATGGCTCATTAAACAATTTAGTCCAATGTAAAAATGTAATATTTATTAAATCTTGAAGATTATAACTTTTCTCCTTCAAATGATTAATAGATATTGTAAAAATAATATTCTCACTTGTGGTACATTTTGTATTTTCATAAGTTTTGCAGCAGTTGATAGTATTCATTTTATACAAAAGTGAATCTTTTATATAATCATATTTGTCACAAAGAGCTGTGAGAAATTGAAATGCATCTCGATTTATATTATCAGAAAAATATTCTCCTAAATATTGCCGTATTGCATACGTACGCAATTGAGCCATTTCCTTTTCATACTGATACGCTAATTTACCTAAAACATTTGATTTATTCAAAATAAACAATTGTCTGATATCAGTTAAATGCAATAAACATTGCAATACTGAATTTGCATAACATGAAACATTATCTGTATTTTGAAAACCTTTTATAACCCATGCAGTATTCTGTAAAAATTTTTGACATGATACTTGAGTACGGGAAACTATCTTTGGTAAAGTCCACAAGATATCTTTCACTTTATGATGTTTCTTTTTAGAAACAGTAATCAATGCTGTTTTTGCTTTATATACCTTTTTTAAGCGATTATACTCAATAATAGGCTCCTCACTAGCTTTAACTGACGAAGGATCATAGTTAATCAAATGCAGTC
>NW_022639592.1:664494-665290 GCF_010583005.1 Odontomachus brunneus
TCCTTGATTCAACAGTCGAACTCCGGGCTATCGAGCGAATTGTGAACCGTAATAGTAGCTCCAATTGCGAAAATCGAATCAGCGGCTCGAGAAGAAACCCGCGATGGACCGTCCTCGACTGGCCGTGCTGGACTGCCATCGTTGTTAACGAGAGCAGCTTTTAAAACGAAAGCTCTTGGCGAGAGGCTTGTCGGTGGTTGGTCGCGGTTGCCGAACGGGTTGTCAAGCGTGTGAAAATTACCATATATGGTCCGCTTGACGACAGCGGCGAACTAATGAGCGAGTGATTCAGCGCGAACTTTTGTTTGTTTGTCCGAGTAGTCGGCATGGCAACCGCGACCAGCGAGAGAATCACGGTAAGAAAAACTGTTGTGCCTGTCGCGAAGATGATGATGATCGATCGAATATTCTAGAATATTCGATCGATCCTTCAAGATTACTCTTGACAATCTCGAACAGAGCCTCTTGGCCATGATCTTTTTTTAATTCGCATATCATCAGCTTCAATCCAGACATTAGAGGTTCCTTCTCTACATATACTTGTATAATGACCATTATCAATACTTGATCCATTGTGAAATATAACATTCATGACCTTATAAGACTGCCCAGCTATTAATACTTTGATTGTTGGAACAGCACATAAATTAAGTTTATATTTTTTCATCGACTTATTATCCTGTAATATAATACGTACAAATATTTTTTGCATCGATATTAATTCATATTTAAATAACATATTTCCTGCACAATATTCACATGGCTCATTAAACAATTTAGTCCAATGTAAAAATGT
>NW_022639592.1:665300-665546 GCF_010583005.1 Odontomachus brunneus
ATATTTCTAGTTATGTAACTGGGGGGCTTCGCCCCCCAGACCCCCCTATTACGGGGGGTGGGGGCTGTAGTCTTTTGTGAGAAATTCACTTTTTAGCTTAAGCACAAGAGACTATAGCCCCCACCGCCCGTGATAGGGAGGTCTGGGAGACAAAGCCCCCCAGTTACATAACTAGAGATAAATGATATGATAGATTTTCTAACCTAACACGCCCTCAACTTTGTCTATTAATATCTCGCTTCGCAG
>NW_022639592.1:665562-677113 GCF_010583005.1 Odontomachus brunneus
CCAGTTACATAACTAGAGATAAATGATATGATAGATTTTCTAACCTAACACGCCCTCAACTTTGTCTATTAATACTTTGTCTCGCTTCGCAGTAGAGAGCGACGATTTTGTCAGAGGAAAAAGTTGTTTGGCATACAAAAACGTGTCGATTGAGTCTATTTTCATCGAAATCGGAGGTGTTGCCGCTAAACTAAATAATTATCAAAACCACAATTTACACTCTACATCACAAATAGTAGTACGAAAATCGGAGTGAGTCCCAGATGCGTACCTTGACAAATGGACACATCCAATCATATGTCGTTGTTTATAGAGTCTCTAGAATATCTCTAGGCATATGGCGTTGTGGTTGGATGTGATAAAAACGAAATAAAAACACAAATATTTTCTACAAAACTATTTTTTATTTCTCATTAGTTGCATATCCATTGCATAAACAAACGATATATAATTAAATGATGATAAAATAAACGGTGCACATCATTCTGTGTCCAAATGAACAGCAGACAACTGGACGATGTCCAAGTGAACGGTGTGCAAATGAACAGTGTCCAAATGAACGGTGTCCAAGTGAACAGTGCGCACCCTTCTGTGTCCAAGTGAACAGACAAGCAATTCCACGGTGTCCAAGTGAACGATGTACAAATGAACAGCACGTATCGTTCTGTGTCCAAGTGAACAATGGGCAACTGAACGGTGTCCAAGTGAACGGTGTCCAAGTGAACGGTGTCCAAATGAACGGTGTCCAAGTGAACGGTGTCCAAGTGAACAGTGAGCATCCTTCTGTGTCTAAATGAACTGTGGGCACTTGAACGGTGTCCAAATGAACGGTGTGTAACTGAACGATGTGCATTTTCTTTCGTGTCCAAACGCACCGTGTCCAATTGAACTGTTGAACCAATGCCGTGTCCATTTGCAATGTGTTCATTTGCAACGTGTCCAATTGTACTGTGTCCAAGTACACCGCTCCCATATATATGATATATATGATATATATGATATGTATATAGCACATAACTTCTAATAAAATATTCACAGTCAAATAATTCATTCAGTATAGTTATCAACAATGAACTGGTTCAATAAGTTAGAGTGAGAACTAGAGTGAAAGTATATTTTGTCTCGCTCTAACTTATTGGACCAGTTCAGCAGCGCAACTACAAAGAACAGACTATGACTCATACCGAGTTTCCGAACACTTAATCTGAGCCGTAGCGCCTCTGGCGACAAATACGTCAACCTGGACATTTTCTCAGACGACGAATTCCTTAATCGTAAAACTTAGCGATTTCGGACTTTGAGCTAAAATATCTCAGGTTCTAGAAAACGTAGAGCAAAAGTAAAGACAGTTTTATTAACTAACATAAACCCAAGGAATCGAACCCAAGCCTATCTAGAATCTCATCGGTTCAACCGTTATAGTCAAACAAGAAATCTGGTGTGTATTCAACTAGTGTCGCGGCGTTAGTATACACGGTCGTTTCGCGCTTGCACTTGGCTTCGCGACACTACCGTGTCGCTTGATATTACACATAGAATAAAGGCTAACGTACGGCCAATGTTATGTTTCAACAATTGCACGATATTGTGTTTATGTTGGCAATGCTATGGTCAATATTTGCCAATATAATATCAATATTGATTACAAACTCAGACAGCACTGGACGTCCAATTTTGGTTTTTATTTAGTCCCAATGTTCATGGATTTAATATGGATACTTTAATTACGTACATCAGTGGATGTACAAAATACGTTGACTTTTGTACGTTTTAAAGACGTCCGTTTTATGTATTTTTAAGGAACATATGTTGAGTTCGCATATGCCTTCATTTATTAATAGTATAAGTCGGTTTCACCAACACGAATGAATTTAAACAATCGATTAAATTTATCTTCTCTATTGGAACAATTGTATCTGTCAAACGATGATGTGATTGGTTAGTTCCATCGAAAAAGTTATCATTACGAGTTTTTGAAAATTGCGAACAAATTAACTCCTCAATTTGCATTATTAATAAGAAATCCAACTAACAAAACAATAAAAACATTTAAACATTTAAAAACATTTTAAAAACATTTAAAAAACGAGTAAATATTTTTTAAATATACTTTTTACATACTTTTCAAACATATATTTTACATTTAAAATATTTCTATTCTTTTCTTTTAAATAAATCATTTGTTTTCGTACATGAATATATCATATATATACAATATAAAGCGTCTCTCAGTCAAAGTGATAGTGGCGCAGTAGGTAAAGTGAATGACTCAAGAACCCAGAAGTCTCAGTTTCGAATCTCGGCAATGGTAAGAAAATTTTCGAAGTAAAATTTAACTTTAATTAATTAACGTGTGAAACAATATAAAGTGAAAACTAAGAACATATATATTTTAAAAATTTAAGAAAAGAAAAAAAATTATATAAATGTATTATATATTTTAATAAATATTTTTATATTTATGATAAATATTTATGATCTATTGAAGCTAAAATCATAAAAATATTTATGAAATATTTTGGTAAATATTTATATAATATTCAAATAAATCTTATAAATATTTTGTAAATATTTTATAAATATTTTGTGGTATCTGGGTATCTCATTATTTTTAACGTTTTTAAAAATGCTTTTTCAAATGTCTTTTAAATATTCTTTTGGGTGGTTAGGAACATTCAATATTTAAAATTACAAACATTCTATTTTCGTTCTAAAAACGTTCAGTTTTAGTCCGGTAGGTCCTTAATTCGGATGTCCAAAATATTTCATAAATATTTTTATGACCTTGTGACGATCCACAAAAGACAACGGATCGTCATGACAATCAAAACAACAAATTGCTAAACGCCGAACATTCGCGAAATCAACAAACAGCTTTGCTGTTTTGAAATTCGGATATAAAAGCGGACGCGAAAACGATATCGAGAGAGATCCGCCGGAGAGCTCCTCTGAGACGTTCAACCGATCAGAACTCGCAGCAAACCTTTCGCCTCACCACTTCCTAGACATTCCGTCGACCGAGTTGGATACGCGTCGTCGACATCTGCTACCTATACCGTTCCGTCGACCGAGGTGGATACGCGACGTCGACATCCTCTACCTAGACCGTTCCGTCGACCGAAGTGGATACGCGATGTCGACATCCTCTACCTAGACCGTTCTGTCGACCGAGGTGGATACGCGACGTTGACATCCGCTTACTAGATCCGTCGATCCGTTTATCCTCACCGCGAAAGCACCGACTACGCGGCTGAGATATTCAACACATTGGAGCGCTCTCGAATACGTGTACCTGACGCTAAACGCATCATCGCGCTCGCAAACCGCCCCGACGCCGCGTAACGCATCTCGCATATACGAGTCGCGAAACACATCGCGACAACAACCGCTCCGAAACCAGCTCGATTAAAAGCCGGTATCAACAATCGGTTAAATCCCTCTGAGTACACAGACTCACAACGCGGGCAATAGAAGACCGCGAAACGACACCGACCGTGAACCACGCGCGAGCTTGGACGCTCGCAACTGTCATCGCGATGTATTATAAACTAAGACTCACGACGTGAGCAAAAACGCGACCACGCACCAACGGCGTCGCGCTACCTGTACATAATTGTAAATAGCGTTTACTCAAGAATATAATTTACACTTATTGTTACACTTATTTACACCTTTACCACTGCTTCAAATTTATTAAGCCTAAACCTTGGACCGTATCGGCTAAAACTATCCCGCACGTAACGCAAGAGCGTTATAACCTTAGTTTCAATAAATCATAAGAATTTATCATAAATATTATAAAATATTATAAATATTATAAAAATATTTATTAAAATATATAATATATTTATATACTTTTTTCTCTTTTCTGAACTTTTTTTAAATTTTTAAAATATATATGTTCTTAGTTTTCACTTTATATTGTTTCACACCTTAATTAATTCAAGTTAAATTTTACTTCGAAAATTTGTTTTTTGATTTGACTGACGGATGTCTTTTGAACATCCATAAAAGTAACAACGGATGTTTTTAAAATGTCTTAAAAACGTTTGTGGATCTGAAATGGACTTTAAATACGTACACAACGTCCAGTACGTACGTTTTTAATATATTTTTAAAACGTTTTTGTCTGGGGATTAAATGCTAATTTATTGCCAATATTATGTATGAATAATAAGATGGTATTGCATTTACATTGGCCAATAGTCCTCAATGTTAAGCCAATATTAGGTATGGAATAATTACAAATATATAATTAATATTGTACGTCAAATGTTTATATAATATTGGATTTATATTGAAAATACGTTGGCCAATATTTCCCAATATAAAATTAATATTGATCTTAGAATATATGTTAATTTATTGCCAATATAACACGTCAATAAATACACAATATTGCATTTACATTGAAAGTGCATATTGTGCATATTGTGTAAACCAATATTGTCCAACATAATGTGAATATAAAATGAAGGCCAATGAACGACTAATGTATCAACAATTACACGATATTGCATTTACATTGGAAGTACATTGGCCAATATTTCCTAATACAATATTAATATTGATCTTTGAATGGTAATTTATTGCCAATATTATATTTCAATATTTACACGTTATTTTATAATCTCTTATGACTTTGTCTATTTAATAAGAGTAATAAAAAAATTTTTACTATACAAATAAAAAAATTTTTACTATACAAATTTTAAGACTAAAATGGAATGTGTGGTGTTTTGAAGACCTCACCTCATTAGTTAAGGTTTAAATTAACAATAAAAGTACGAAAAATATAATTTTTATTAAAATTAAATCATTATAAAAAAATTATATTACTGCATTAATTGCAACATATATAGACAAAATATAAGACGTTTATATTGATCGAAGAAGTGGTGTAGTGTCTACCATGTGTACAAGTATGAAATGCGGATTTGAGAAAACAGATGACGCACTAATGCAGTGTGTGGTATAAAGATTTGACATTTATGCCATTTTGTTGTGCCATCAACAAGTGTCAAACGCGCATGAGTGATAAATTGAAAAAGTATTTGCATAGTGTTGTGTTGCTGTGTTCAATATGTCGAAATTTGTACCAAATAAAGAACATTCGCGGACAGCATTAATTTTTTCATTTGAAGAAAACTGTTGCTGAATCATACCGATTACTTCGAGAAGCTTATGGTGAACATGCTCCATCGCAAAATATGTGTGAACGATGGTTTCAAAAGTGGTGATTTCGATGTTGCAAACAAGGAACACGGAAAACCGCCAAAAAGATACGAAGATATGGAGTTGCAAGCATTATTGGACGAAGATGATTCACAAACATAAAAACAACTCGCAGAGCAATTGAACGTTAGTCAACAAGCTGTTTCCAATCGCCTACGAGAGATGGGAAAGATTCAGAAGATCGGCAAATGGGTACCACATGAGTTGAACGAGAGGCAGATGGAGAGGCGCAAAAACACATGTGAAATTTTGCTCGAACGATACAAAAGAAAGTCGTTTTTGTATCGTATCGTTACTGGGGATGAAAAGTGGATTTATTTTGAGAATCCCAAGCGCAAAAAATTATGGGTAGACCCAGGCGCATCATCCACATCGACCGCAAGACCGAATCGCTTTGGCAGGAAGACGATGCTCTGTGTTTGGTGGGACCAGAAGGGTTTGGTCTATTATGAGCTGTTAAAGCCTGGTGAAACGGTTAATACCAAACGCTACCAACAACAATTGATCGATTTGAACCGTTCGCTGCTTGAAAAACGACCAGAATACCAAAAGAAGCAACACAAGATCATTTTTCTCCATGACAATACATCATCATTTCTCCATCACATACGGCAAAACCGGTTCGCGACACGTTGGAAGCACTCAGCTGGGAAGTTCTACTCCATGCGGCTTACTCACCAGACTTGGCTCCTTCCGATTACCACTTGTTTGCATCGATGGGCCACGCACTTGCTGAGCAGTGCTTTGGTTCGTACGAAAATGTGAAAAAATGGCTTGATGAATGGTTCGCGGCAAAAGGGGAAGATTTTTACTGGCGTGGTATCCATAAATTGCCCGAAAGATGGGAAAAATGTGTAACTAGCAATGGAGCATACTTTGAATAAACCTCTTTTTATCATTCTTCCGAATTTAACGTGTTTTTTTGGAAAAAAAAATCCGCATTTCATACTTGTACACCTGATAAAGCAATAGGCTTATAATCCCAAAGGTGCCTCAGGTCCAAGTTCGAATCCCAGTGTTAGCAAGAATTTTTAAGTGTGATATAACATTTGGAATCAAGTAATCTTAAATTTCAAGTAAAGTCAGCAAACGCTGACTAGTTCTTTATTTCAACCAATTCTCCAATATTTGTAAAAAGTGGAACATTTTATGCTCATTTGAGTATTCCTTGTAAATTCTATGAATATTCCGAAATATTTTAGGATATTCTTGGAATGTTAATTTTGGGTTTTAGGAACATTTTATAAATTTTCCAGGAATATCTAACGTTTATTGGGATTAGTTTCACATTAGGACTCAATTAATGTCTAACGTGAAAAAATTGAGTAAATATTATTGCTTAACATTTGCCCAATATTAATCCAATGCTATTGGATCAATATTGCTGACCAATATTGGTCAAATAAGAGGCGATATCCATTTTACAATATTAGATCAATGTTGGGAAATCAATTCATACATATTTAACATTGGATTTACATAATTTCCCAATATTGCGTCAACATTTTGTGCTACTAGGGATATGTTTTTAAGTAAAAAATTAATATATCCATATATATGTATATTATTATATACATAGTCATATATGATCATGCACAGGGTTCCAGAACAAGCTTTAAAGCTTTCATGAAAGTATAATCCCATGGATGTAAGAATATATGGACGGAGCATATTGTCGCGGGGGTGAAGCCCAAGGGATGAGGGGAATGAATGTATATATTGTAATGGAGTTGATGTACCAAGATGACGGTCGCTATTTTGACACAGTGAAAATATTAGGTGAAGTAAAAAGTTCTGAGCGTTTTTTCGCTTTATTTCGACGATGAAATTAACATAGTTAGGATTATCCGATTTCGATCAAATATGCGCCGTTTTGTTCGATAACTTTTGTCCATTTTGAAGGCAATTTCATAATTCCGCGATTGAAGAAGTCCTCGTCCCTATTGGTAAAAAACTTGACCAGCTCATTTTCACAAGCCTCTCTTGAGGCCAGTTTTGTACCATCAAGAAAATTTTGCAAATGCTTGAAAAGGTGATAATCGCTTGGTGCCAAGTCTGGACTATACGGCGGGTGCAATAGAACCTCCCATCCAAGCTCTCGGAGCTTCTGGCGCGTCGTTAATGATGTGTGCGGCCTGGCGTTGTCTTGATGGAACACAACACTCTTCCTATTGGCCAATTCTGGCCGCTTCTGGTCGATCGCCTGCTTCAATCTGGTCAGTTGTTGTGTTATGGTGTTATGGGAGTTATGGGAGTGTTATGGGAGCAGCTTATAGTGGATGATTCCTTTCCAATCCCACCAAACACACAGCAAAACCTTCTTGGCCGTTAATCCGGGCTTGGCGATCGTTTGGGCCGGCTCACCGCGATTGGACCACGATCTTTTTCGGCTGTTGTTCTCGTATGTGACCCATTTTTCATCACCAGTCACCATCCGCTTCAAAAATGGGTCGATTTCGTTACGTTTCAGCAAAGAATCGCAGGCATCAATTCGGTCCAAAAGGTTCTTTTGCGTCAATTCGTGTGGCACCCATACATCGAGCTTCTTCTTGAGACCAGCCTTATGCAAATGGTTCCAAACGGTTTTCTGGCTAATCTTCAGTTCCTGGGCAATGGAATAAGTGCTCACATGCCGGTCCGACTCGACGATTTCCATGATTTTATCGACATTTTCGACGATTGGCCTACCAGAGCGTGCCTCATCTTCGACGTCCATATTACCAGAACGGAATCGTTGGAACCACCGCTTTGCTGTTGCATTCGATACTGTATTGGGTCCATAAACAGCACAAATATTTTTGGCCGCCTGCTCCGCCTTTTCACCTTGGTCGTAGTGGTACTGAAGAATGTATCGAATTTTCTCTTTTTTACCTCCATTTTGGAACGTTGTAACACACAACTGGCTTGACCAAACACAAAACTGTCACAGAACTTTTTTTGAAGCGTAATGTCACCTTTAAATCGTCGTATAGTATGACCCGATGCGATGTATACATCGTGAGATATGGCTCACTAAAGACATCTAGCGGAAAACGCTCAGAACTTTTTACTTCACCTAATACATAACTTTTCTATTCTGTACAAGTGTAGAATATTGGTTCTTATTGTATCATCCCTCAGGAAAAATTATTTTCAGAAAGTTATAGTTTATGACAGTTACTGCACGATAATTTACAGTTACTGTTAACAGTAACTGTTAAAGTTAAACAGTGTCAGTAAAAATTATTTTGTTGTACAAAGTTTCAGTTACTCTACTAAAGAAAATTGTTGAAAGATGTTCAAATTAACTGCGAGATTTTTACAGTATACTGAACAGTTTTTCTATAGTATTTGCTTCAGTTTTCCTACAATTTTTTTTATTAAGAAAGTAAATATAGCTAAATTAAATTAAAATATTATTAATAAAATTAACCCTAGGTAGTATTCATTAGCCGTTTCAAGTTCTTTGAAGAATCGTAGAGACTAATATTCATTTTTCAGTTAACGCTCCAAAGCGTTTGTAGTAACGCGTTTGTAGTAACGTGTGTTTGTAGTTTAAAATATCAAAACCTAGGTAAATATATTTTACATAAATATTTTATGCGTATATACGCGTATATACGCATACAGAGATATCTCTGACTTTTCTTTTATTATATGAAATATTTGGGCTAAATAGTTTATTTGTGTAGTTGTACTAAATAATATTATAAAAAAAATTAAAATTACTGCTTTGGCTACATATGAGGACAATAAAAAATACATAATATCAGTTGAAAAAGTAGCGCAGCAGCTAAGATGATACACTAGAAACCTGAAGATATCTGCAGTTCTCGAGTTTACGTCCGACCAATACTGAGTAAATTTTTTCAGTATGAAAATAGTGAGAAATCAATTACAATACATTAAATTTTATTTAAAATCCACATAAACTGATGTTTAAGAGTCGAAGATATATCATAAAAATTATTTTGTTGTATAAGGTTTCAATAATTATACTAAAGAAAACTATTGAGAGATGTTCAAATTAACTGCGAGATTTTTAGAGTATACTGAACAGTTTCTTTATAGTATTTGCTTTAGTTTTCCTACAATTTTTTGGCAATTCTTAACAGTATTTTTTCTGAGAGATTTACGCAGAATATCTAAAATACACACATAATTATGTTTCACGAAGCACGATCATGTATTTTGTTTGTCAAATATTCAACGTATAATACGGTAAAAAGTAATTTAACTTTTCATAATTGGATTGTTATTTTGAGGTCGCCAATAGGTGCTCAACTCATCCAAAAGTCACACATTACACGTCATTGCAACGTTTCTGTCACCAGAAAAATGACTGTTAGTTACGTGGCAACGACGTGACAGTCACGTTTCAACGTCAGTTGCGACGTCGCTGTAACGTTACTTGCGACGAGTTAGTACGTCACTGCAACGTACGTGCCACGTATAGTGCAATCAGGGCAGAGATGTAAAAGAAGCGTCAACTATGTCTCTTTCTCTAAAAAAAATTTACTTTAAATAATGTTCGTAAAAAAAGTTTTTACAAAAAATATAATTATCTGAAAAAAACTTTGATAAATAGCTTTGTGTATATGTGTGTGTGTGTATGTGTGTGTATGTGTGTGAGTAGAAATATAACAAACTTCGCGAAAATTTAAAACATTATTATAAAAAATTGTGAAATCATTAAAAAGGCCAAGTATACAAGTCATGCTATGCTTTATTGCTGCATTGTTTCTATATAATAAAAAAGTTTAAAGAAGTTTAAAAATAAAATTAAAAATAATTAGAAATGAAAAATAAAATTAAGATTTATACAAAAACACTTAACGTGCCCTTTTTTAACTTTTGTTTTAATACATCTTAGGCATTAGATGCAATCACCCGGCAAGCGAAAGACCCGGGTTCGATTTCTAGCAAACAGTGTTTTCGATATTTTTTCTCTCCGGAACGAAAAGACGCAGGTCCCGATCGGCGTCCTGCCATCATTTTGTACACTCTTCTTCTATGGTCTTAGGCAGGTTATGTCATTAGGTACATCTAAAGCATTAGATGCATTAAAAAAATTTCGTGCAGCGAGAGCGCGAATCATTGCCATCTATGTGTAAGTGTATGTCCATACACGCGCCCCACACAAGCGTATTGTTCGCGCGGACATAAGAGCAGGAAGGTTGGGTCAAGTTAGTTAGATAAAGACGAACTATTGAACGCCATCTTTGTCTCTCCTTAGTTGTGACGTCAGACGTCACCAATCCTTTCCATCAACCAGCTGCCGATGTATTTCATAGCCGATAATCCGACTAGAATATGATTTTAGGCTTTCGGCTGAGGCGGCCGAAGCGTAATAAAGACTGCAAACGATTAATTTCAAAAAATAATATAATATTAATTACGTACGTGAACATATTTGTGCAAAATATAGTAAAATATGTAATACTGAACATGCTTACTGGAATGATACGATACAAGAACATAAGTGCCTATTACACATGAATAAAATATTATGCACGCCAATTTGCAAAATATGTGTGTATCAACCTGGATAACAATATAACAAACAAGTAAAAATGATGTTCGTGGCAAACAATATGTGTCGAGCAGAAAACCTAACGAAGGATATACTTGCTCGAGTGCTCCGCTACAAGAGCATACACGCGTATTATATTTCAATAAAAATTTATGCATACTTATTTGGAAAATCTGGCTGTGTAGCGATCTCTATAATAAAGTAAGGAACAAGTAAAATATAACATTTGTAGCAAACATTACGTCTCTCAAGCAGAATATTTAACCACATATACGTTTGCTCGAGTGGTCCGCTACAAGAACATACGCGCTTATTATATTTAAATAAAAATTTATGTACACTTATTTGGAAAATGGGAGGCTGCCGGACAGCTAAACGGCTAATGGAGCAACCATCGCCGGGGAGAGCCAGCGAGCTCCTGGCCATGAACAGACCAAGGCTGAAGGTGGGATTGGGTCTTCTTACGGGACACATCACACTGAGGAGCCATCTAAACAAACTTGGGCTTACGGAACAAAGTGACTGCCGCCTATGTGGTGAGGAGAGAGAGGACAGCACCCACATTTTATGTCGGTGTCCTGTACTCACATGCAAAAGGTATAGATCCTGGCGCTGCATGTTCATGGAACCTGAGGATCTAAACGGAAAAAGGGTTAGCAGCTTGATTGACCTGGCGTCAGATACTAGGCTGGGTTTATTAGCGTAATCCTAAAAAATAGCAGGAGGTCACAATGGAACTTCTAGATCTAGGTGACGTAAGGGCATTAAAGTGCCCACCTGCTCCAATACTACTACTACTACTAC
>NW_022639592.1:677123-685612 GCF_010583005.1 Odontomachus brunneus
CTACTACTATTTGGAAAATCTGGCTTCATAATAAAGTGGCGACCTTCATAATAAAGTGAGGAACAAGTAAGAAGTGGTTTTCGTAGCACACATTGCATCTCCCGAGCAAAATATCTAACCAAGTATATGCTTACACGAGCGACGCGCTACCAGAACATACGCACCTATTATTATATTAGAATAGAAATTTTTACGCATTTATTTGAAAAATCTAGTTGTATTGCGACTTTGTTAATAATATAAGGAACAAATAAAAAATAGTTTTCGTAACACACATTGCATCTTTCATGCAGAATATCTATATCCTTATAATCTCGTATACGCTTGCTCGAGTGATCCCCTACAAGAGCATACGCGCTAATTATATTGCAATAAAAATTTATGCACACTTATTTGGAAAATCTGGCTGTGTATAATACAGCGACCTCCATAATACAGTAAAGAACAAGTTAAAAATGGTTTTCGTGGCAAATATTACGTCTCCTAAGCAGAATATCTAACCAAGCATATGTTTACACGAGTGGTTGCACTATGCGACTAATATATTTAAATAAAAATTTATACATACTTATTTGTAAAATCTGCCTGTGTAGCGATCTCGATAATAATTTATGAAACAAATAAAATTTGAACTTTGTAGCAAACATTGCCCAGCAAACACAATAACAGTCACATCGTTGTAATGTAACGGAATGTAACGACAATATAACATGTTTGTTACATGTAACATACACATTAGTTATTATTTTCCAGCAATTACAGGCATTAATTATACACAGAGATTACAAGCTATCACTCAAATATTAATTAATTTGTAAAAGTATGCTTCTAAAATATTATAATTATATAATTCGTATCAAAAATATTTTTATTAAAGATAACAGCATAAAAGTATCTTGCCATTTTAAATTAATTAGCTCCCAAATAACATAAGATATTACAGAATCATCCCAGAGCCATTCTAGGTGCCTGGGAAAAAAAATTCAGGTAAAAGCCAGATATGGATTTTGTCTAGATCTGATCTTTCATATACAGGATGGGCCATTTTATTTAATACATTCAAAAATCTCAAAAAAGAGAAATTTTTTCAAAAAATGTTTCAGACGAAAGTTGTCGGGTTCAGAGGGAGATATCTGAAGATGACCTTGATTTTGACCTCGGAGCTCATTCTGAAGGTTATTCGAAAGTCAATTTTGCATTTTAAATAAAAACATTAATTTTTTCTTACGGAATTTTATTCTTCGTAAAGAAAATAACAACTTTTGTTTGAACGAATTTTTCGTACGACCTCCATTTTCTAAGATATTTACGGAAATAACTACAAAATTATTGGTTTCAATAATTTTTTACTCGAATTCTTCCAACTTTACCGAAAAATGGTAAGAGATAAAAATTGTTTATTTTCTTCTCATAGAGCTCTGGGAATTTTTTCAGAATTTTTTAGTGAACTTCTTAGTACTGTATTTTCTTGCATTTTCTTGAAGTACTAAAAAGTTTATAAAAAATTCTGAAACAATTCTCAGAGCTCTATGAGAAGAAAATAAATAACTTTTATCTCTTGTCAACTCTATAACCTAACCTAATCTGTCAACTTCAACGCATGCGCACAGAGGACGAATAGGAACGTATAGCTTTCTCTCTCGCACACATCTTGAAGATACTTTCGTGCCAGCATTCCCCCTCCATATATATATGTTTTAAGATCGTACGTCGCGCGTCGCGTCATCCCAATTAGAGGATTTGATTGGTTAACTCGTGACGCAGGCAGACGACGCGACGCGTGACGCACTCAATAAGAACTCAGCCTTAATATCAGTTGAAGAAATAGCCAAAGTAGTAGACTAGGAACCTGGAGGTGTGAGGTCTCAAGTTCGCGTCCGACTAGTTCTAGTAAATTTTCAGGTGTGAAAATAGTGAGAAATCAAATAAAACAGCTAAATTATATGTAAAATCAACATAAGCTGACTAGTTGCAATCGTTTCTGCAAAATATATATTTTTTAAACTAGTGTTATACGTCATTTTTATGTCATTTTATGTAAAAAAATGATGTGATTAAGTTGTTGTACATATGACGTCATTGGTCTGTGACTTAGGACCGTTAAAAAGACGTCATTATTTGGTTAACTTGAAGGATAAATGACATAACAGATGACGTAAAATTCACGTCATTGTCACGGCTGTTTGCTACCTGGGCTGTATGCTCTCGCGAAGTTTGAGTACGACACTATATAAAAAAGTTTGAAAACACAGAACAGAAAACAATCTATGCAGTAAATATTCGTTGTAAGTGTAATAGGGAATTAATAAAGTTTATTTTTCATATAAACGCGTATGGTGCATTATTACGAGCTCCCAAAACAACACGTAAAATATATGTAGGACATTAAATGGATGATTATCCTGACATAGCACTCACAATGAAAGTTATTGAACAGTAATAATTGCAAAACATTTCATTACATAGCACCTTTTAAAAAAATTATCGGTTATTATAACCAGATAGAACAGATAGTCAAAATAATGTCAATCTCATATCATTTTCACCAAAAAATGACATAAAGAAGGAAAGTTAATAAGGCCGATTTTTGGGCCAAGAGTGTTGCACATTTTTGGGGGTAAACAAAAGTTGTAAGCCTTCAAAGTTTGAGTAACGTGGGTGTTAGCCACGGCCAATGTGCAATACCTCCAATAAAGCCGATTTCTGGACCAAGAATGTCGCACATTTTTTATTGTATATTATTATAGTGAAGATTAAGAACTTCCCGTAGTACCATAGTAACATGTTTTTACATTGGCCAAACGAAAATTAATGTGCACGTGCGTACGTGTGTACGTGTATTTTATTTTTTATAAAGATTGAAGTCGTACCTTGAAGAAAAGCGCTAGAACAAGCGTCCTGATCACGGATTATATAAGATAGATTATGTAATATCTGTATAGTTTTACTTGTAAATTCTCAAATTAAAAGAACAGTCTGTAGATGTTGCACATTGGTCATGACTAACACCCAAGTTACTCAAACTTTGAAGGTTCGCAACTTTTGTTTGGCCCAATGTAAATAGGTGTACTTCGGAAAGCTCTTGATTTATACTATAATAATATACAATAAAAAATGTGCGACGTTCTTGGCCCAGTAATCGGCCTTATTGGAGATGTTGCACATTGGCCGTTTGGTCCAACGCAAAAAGGTGTTACTATAATGCTTCGGAAAGCTTTCGATCTCTACGATAATAATATACAATAAAAAATGTGTGACGTTCTTGGCCCAAAAATCAACCTTAGTGGCCTTGCTCCTTTCATCAATGTTTGATCAAAATAACATTAGATTAACATTATTTGTTCTATCTATCTGTTCTATCCAAATATCCTGCAACCCTATTATACTCTAGATTCCTCTAATGTATAACACATTTTTATAAATCTATGATTCACAATTCTTGTGTTAATTTTGGGTATACTTTTCCATACAGCTACAAGCCTTTTTTATTATCATCGATGACATTCAAGATCGGTCTTCACTTCGCCGAAATCAACCGTGTTGGTATCTACATAATGATATAGGTTTAGCTGCAATTAATGATGGTATAATGATAGAGAGTATTATGTATCAACTACTACGGAAGCACTTCGGTCAAAAAGATTGTTACGTAGATTTGCTAGAATCATTCCAGGACGTGAGTAATTAATATCTTCTTTTCAATTGTAGACTTCAATCAGTACGATTTATTAGATGCTGTAAACATGTTGAAGTGCTTAAAGAAAAATTATGTTTGATCCATACGGCACTTCAAAACATTTGCAGCGTCTAATAGATCGCATTCAATGAATATATAAATTAATTCACTTATTTTATCTTTTTAATCAAATGATTATTCATGAAAATATTTCGATAGATCACATTGAAAACTATATTGGGTCAGTCTTTAGACTTGCAATCAACCAATTTCGGCAAAATGCCGAATCTGAATTTATTCACGATGGATCGTTATAATTCCATCGTCAACTACAAAACGTCATATTATACGTTTATCCTGCCGATAACTATCTCGATGCATTTTGTAAGTATTTATTTAGATTTTGCTTATATGCGCAGGAATTTCGATTTTTTAAAACCATCTTTGATGGTTAAAGAAAATATTAGATAATTTGATTTAATGATATCTGCAGCCAAAAATCTCGATGCATTGTTTTACTGTTTTAGGCCGGAATAAAGGACCGGGAGATGTTTAGACAAGCAAAAACAATTCTGTTAGAAATGGGACATTTCTTCCAAGTACAGGATGATTATTTAGATTGCTATGGGAATCCTGAAGTTAGTGGTAAAGTTGGTTACGATATAGAGGAGGGGAAATGTACATGGCTGGCCGTCGTGGCTCTTCAACGCGTCACACCGGAGCAACGAAAGATTTTAGAAGTGAGTATATCAAGCTTTCTTTCTCGTGATAGGAGAGAGTGGTGTTGTAACAAAGAAAAGATTTTTGTGGTTAACTAATTTATTATAAATTACAGGGAATCGTAACTTTATGTGAAAACAAAAGGCCTCCTTGAATTTGATTATAACATAATAGACATTAGAAAAAACAACAAATTACAAAATATATTTTCCATTAAAGACACCGCCGCAACTTGTTACTACCACGGTGATGTCAATTGTACCACCTTAGGGTGTATTATACAGTTATAACATATAATAACTGTGAATATACCAATACGGAAATTAGCACTATGCTAGTGAACATTATGTAACATGGTAAAAGAAACAGGAAAATAATAACCGTGAGATCTCAAATATTATAAACAAAAATAACTATCATCAATAATGATAAAATATTCAATCAGATTCAGAAAATAATAGATGATTAGTAAGAGTAACTGTACGATACTATTACTTGGACAATCATCAAACAACAAATGAGCTTTTGTTGTGGCAACAGAAGAATTTTTCTCAGTGATAATTCAAACTATAATACAATTATAACGTGTTACAATCGACACTACAGTGATTGTTACTTTTGCAACCACCGCCGCTTGTTTCCATTAGATGTCTATTAAACTCACATGCAAACAATAAATTGAATTGATACACATCTTATTCCAAAGCTTGATATTTATATATTCATATCAAACAATATAATTTTGGCAAATTGTTATGGGGCGAGTTTAAACAAAGTAACGCCCTTATAGAAATATCATACTAAGAATCATTGATAATTATTTATTTTCAGTATTAAAAATACTGGATAATAAATAATTATCAATGATTCTTAGTACGATATTTCTATAAGGGCGGCGAATAACAAATTAACGTTAACGATTTGACACTGATTCCAAACAATTGACACTGACAAGTTTGTCCTGGCAAACGCTCCCTCGTTTCCTCGTCAATAACTTGCGTCTGTTAAAGCTATGCAACTATGTATACAATTCAGCTTTTGATCAATAGATGACGTTGCTGCAGTCAACGTTACAATTGATCCCCCGTTACAACTCTGACACCACTCTCCCCTATATTCTATTCCGTATACTTAGATTTCTTTGTAAATTTAATCATTTTATTTTTAAAAATAAAATAAAATATGGGAATCGTAAAATATTTATAATAGTTAGATTTGTAAGTATTCCATGTCTCGTGAAAATTATCGTTGTCGTATTAATAATTTTTTTTTACTATCGCACAGGAATGTTATGGATCCCCAGACCCGGAGAAAGTAAGACGCGTGAAGCAACTTTACAATGATCTTGGGCTACAAAACATGTATTCCATATATGAAGAAGAGACATACAATTTATTAAATACTCACATACAACAGATATCACGTGGTCTTCCACACGGCCTTTTCCTGAAGATATTGGAGAAAATTTATCGCAGGGTGTCATGAGAACATCTCTTATATGTTAAAGGAACAGATTAATGTATCGATTATATATACATTTATTTTACCATCATAAGTTTAAAGTTTGGAAAGTTTAAAGTTTTGGAAAAAAAGATGTGCCAATACTGAAAAAATTAAGCTATTTTATAATAAATATTATTTCTCTCTAGTTAATTCTTTTTGAGAATACAATATAAATATTACAATGATATCGATATACAAATTTCAAGTGTTCCTTATAAAAATTCTATATACAGGGTGTTCCGCCACTACATATTATCTCTTAAGAGCGGATTCCTGAGATAATTTGAAGAAAAAAATCCTAATATAAAAATTTTGAGACTATAATACTTTTCAAATTATAAATGATTAAAGTTGATCAGTTATATTGGCTAAAGTACGTGCGCTCAGATACAACACACAATGGTACAGGTGCATATACATAAGTGAGGATTTGCATAAGATATGAAATTAGTTGTAAATCTCTGAAAGAAACGTCAAATGTGTGACAGCTTATTGATTTGAATTGATAAATGTATTGTGTGATATTTTATTCATAACATTTTGACGAAATTGTTATTATTTACGTTATTTATGTTATTGTTATGTTTACTTAAATAATAGAAAAAGTAAATTATTATTACATATGTTGTATGTATGGAACTTCCGTATTTGGAAACTTCAATATTTGGAAAAGGGGCGACATGTGCATGCATCTGTATTATTGTACGTTGTACCGTACCTGAACATGCGTACTTTAGCCAGTATAATTGGTCAATTTTAATTTTTTATAATTTGAAAAGTATTATAGCTTCGACATTTTTGCATTAAGACTTTTTTATTAAAATTATCTCAAGAATCCGCTCTTAAGAGATAATGCGGTAGTGGACATAAAATATTATGTTTTTCTATTGAGAGAAATGTCAATATAAAAGAGTTTTAAAATATTCATGCAACATATTGTATCGTATATACGTGTATATAATTTTCTTTTAATGCACGAACAGTGCTGCATACTTTTTTGTGAAATTATATAACTTTCCTTAAATAGATTGCAATTTATTATATTATTACAATCAATTGCAATAAATCGTTCTTTATGGAAACAGATATAAATTTGTGATTTTACGTATATACCAACTAAAAATATTTTTATGTTATATCCTAGTAAAAATAACGCACAGAAAGACAAGATTTCTATTCGTTTCTAACTGTAAGCTGTCCGTTGTATCTGCAAATATAACATGCAGATAGAAAATCCGCATTAAATTCTATCCGTTCTAGCAGTAAATTCTATCCGTTTCTATGCGCATCCTGCACGTAATCACATTTCACCTGTCCGTATAGGAATCCTATCTGTTTCTGTCCATATCCTATATGTCGCGACTCCTATCTATATATATCCATAATTACGTACAGGAATCCTATTTGTTTCTGTCTGCATCCTATACGCCGTGATATCTATCTGCATGTGTTCACAATTATGTACAGTAATCCTATCCGTTTTTATCCGTATCTTGTACGTAATGACGTTTCATCTGTATCTATCTGTAGTTATGTATAGGAATTCTATCCGTTTTCATCTGCATCCTATACGTCATGATTGCTATCTGCATCTGTCCGCAACTACATACAGAAATCCTATTTATGTTTCTGTCCGAATTCTACATGTCGCGATTTCTATCTGCATCTGTCCGCAATTACGTACAGTAATCCTACTCATTTTTTTCCGCGTCCTACACGTAATCACGTTTCACCTGTATTTGTCCGCAATTACGTACAGAAATCCTATCTGTTTCTGTCCGCATCCTATGCACTGCAATTCCTATCTGCATCAATTACGCTATTTGTCCACAATTACGTATAGAAATCTTATCGGTTTCTGTCTGCATCCTATATATCGCGATTCTTATCTGCATTTGTCCACAGTTATGTATAGCAATCCTACCCGTTTCTGTCTGCATCCCGCACGTGATCACACTTCACCTGTATCTGTCCGCAATTACGTATAGAAATCCTATCTGTTTTTGTCTGCATCCTATACATCGCGATTATCTGCATCTGTCCGCAATTACATACAAGAATCCTGTTTGTTTCTGCTCGTATTCTATACGCAAATCCTATTTGCATTTGTCCGTAATTACGTACAGTAATCCTATCTACAAATGTGGATATGCATTCTTTTCATTTCTGGCTGCAGAAGCAGCTAGGGTATCTATCTGCATCTGTATATAAAGCGACCTGCCCCCCTATAACTGTTCCTTACTGTTGATTTATATACGCTCCTATTCGTTTTTTCTATCGGTAAACGCATACATACGAGTAGATATCGACCTGATTCTGACCTGCTTATGATAGCGTAATTTCTCATCAAAGCACCTGTTTATTACACTAATTTCAAAAATATATGAATAGGACATGAGCCGAAATTTGAATTCGAGATAGAATTAAACGCGCTATGTTGAGCATAAACATATTCCCAGACAACACGTATATCTAAAAGGTCATCTTAAAAACATCTTAAGAAAGACATCTTTAAGACTTTATTAAAAGACGCCATAAAGACATCTTTCAGTAAAGTCTTAAAGATATCTTTTTAAAGACATCTTTAAGA
>NW_022639592.1:685622-696312 GCF_010583005.1 Odontomachus brunneus
ATGTATGTACATACATATATGTATATATAATATATGTATATATACTTGAGAATCATTTATCACTTTATTTAAATAAATAGCTTAGCAGTCTCAGTTTATTTTCAAGAAAAAGTCTTTGTGTTCATATGTATAACTAATTTCTAGAACATTATTTAAAAAATCGGCTTCGACAGATTTCTTGCAAATTTCAAGATAATCATTAAAAAAAAAGCGTCAAAATCAGTTGAAATCCAAGGGTTCTAGATATTTTTTAAATAAAGCAAGCCGAATGGCCCCACCGTGCGCTGGAGCGACGCGGCCATGTTTGGGGCCAGAAGATAAGGAAAACTGAAACGACCCTAGCGATACGTATCCCTGCTTAAAATGTCAGATCGAAAACGAATAAGAATTATAAAGATTTTCCACAAATTGTATGATAATTTGTAACAATCCGCATAAGCAAATGTCACTAAAACCGAAGCTAAGAAGCGCATAAGACCGCGACTTGAAAAGAAGAAGAGAGGACAGCGCATCCTCTCAGATGTAAATAGCGCGACCGCCGAACAACTGCGGTAAACAGCGAATCAAGCGAGATTCGCAATATATAAAACGCCGCGTAATCGTAATGAGATCAGATCCGATCTACCGCTCTTCAGAGAGAAGCCGATTCCGATCATACACTCTCTGGAGAAAACCGCAGATACCGTCCTTGGCAGCTTTCTGTTCGCGGATTCACGACTGACAGCATTCTGCCGTTGACTCCCGGATTCGGGATATCGACATTTCTCTAGCTACCGTTCCTGGCAGCTTTCTGTTCACGGATTCGTGACTGAAAGCACTTCGCCGTCGACTCACGGATTCGTGATATCGACATTGCTCCAGCTACCGTTCCTGGCAGCTTTCTGTTCACGGATTCGTGACTGAAAGCACTTCGCCGTCGACTCACGGATTCGTGATATCGACATTGCTCCAGCTACCGTTCCTGGCAGCTTTCTGTTCACGGATTCGTGACTGAAAGCACTCCGCCGTCGACTCACGGATACGTGAGATCTACATTGTTCTATTTACCGCTCCTGATGGGTTTCTATTCGCGGATTCGCAACAGAGATCATTCCGCCGTCGGCGCACGGATTCGTGACGCCGACACTGATAAACTCCGCTCTTCACAGCCACCAAAGGGCTTGGAAACCGTCACCCGGGGCGTTCGGCGCACCTTCCGCATGCGCACCGGATCTCGCCTTCGCCTTAGCGCGATCAAGATCACCGCGTATCGAGTCGCCGCGTGCGAACTCGTTATCATAGATTCAAAGTTACGTTCCGTTGTAACGTAGTTTCGACACCGCGTATCCAGGATCCGCGCTAGGATCACACCGTCGTCGCCTCGCAGGGACGCGAGACGACCTCCGTGATAATCATAAGCGATCTCCAAAAGAGAGATCGGACGAATTCCGTCACCGCGACGCATAGGCGCGTCCGCGGCACTGTCATACTGCATCAGCAATCATATTAGAACGAACCGAGCTCGTTCGATTACAAAGAGAACTTCGAGAGCTAAGGCCCCGTGTACGAGGACCGACGATCGCACCGAATACACCGAGTTGAATCAAATTTCCGCGATAGGAGATCGAAGGTATCACCGCCAAGGCCATACCTCGAGTGCTGCTACGTTGCAGTCGCACCGATCGTATCTACGGTACTATTCCGAAGCGCAGTTAAAATCACCGCATGAAATTGTCAACCGTAATTAAAGAGGCAAGATGCCGAAAGAAACATCAACTCGCGAAAGATAAACTCGCAAATACGCGGCATTGACACCGTCCGCGTTCCGCGCACCGCGCGTCACATCTCATGAGCCGTCGTCCAAACAAGCCTCTGACAGGCGATACACAATCGACCAAAACCAATGGCGTCGACACGCATTATTTGATAATTGTAATCACCAGCGAACTATTTAAATATATTATTAATTTTTGGTTATTAATCACTGTTTCTAAATTATTCCGCCTATTACGAACCCGAACCGACGACGATCCTAAACGCGACGATTCTAAACGCGATTCTAAACGCGATCCTAAACGCGACGCATCGCGGTTATAAATTTATGTAGTGTATATGAGGTCGCTTTTATAATGATAAAACTTTTATTATTACGAATGTAATTTTATAACAAATTTTTCTAATATAAATAAAACAATATAGAATCTATTGTTTTTTATAATAACATTCAATGCTTATGATTTTAAATATTTTATATCGCTACTAACAGCTATACTTTTTTATCCGAAGAAAACAACATTTCGTTTTATAAGATATTAACAATAGGTTATTTATAATATTTTATCAGACTTTAGCCGAATCCTGATATTTACACAATTTAATCACAATTTCACGAGTGTCACGAGAGTCTATCATTTCTTATGTGAAATTTATCATAAAAGACATGTATTTACGGATAGGAGTCCCGTTTCTCTGGATTAATAGAATCATATGCAAAAGGACGCATAGAAGTGTTATCGTTTCTTATGTAAGAAATACGTTGAGTCTGTTAACGGATCGCAGAAGAAATATTTATATTTTATCAGACTTTAGCTGAATCCTGATACTTACGCAATTTAACCACAATTTCACCAGAGTCTACCATTTCTTATGTGAAATTTATCATAAAAGTCTTATTTGATTTTTTAGGCTTTCATGATGTCCACGCATATTAGATTTGGTCTCCGGGTTTGAGCCGCGTGGATTTATCTTTGTTTGATTCCGACGTTTCGCGTACATTTCAGTCCGCTTTATCAGAAAGGAACGACCCGATGTTGAGTTGCTTCTGAGAAGTCTTCCTTCATATAGTATAGTTGCTATAGGGGAAGAGGGGGGAAGAAGACAGTAAGGTGGGGCGAGGGTTGGCAGAGGAATTGTGGTGGGAAATTTGTTATCTGTCATGTTTTGGAAACCGAGAGGACGGATTGCCAAATTGGACTCATTTTTTGTCCATTATCTCTGTTGAGATTGTTGGGGTGATTTTGAATTTCCAAGGATTTCCTGTATTTTCTAGAGAAGTAGTTGTTGGTTTTGGTCAGTACTCTTATTTCGTTGAACAGGATTTTGTGTTCGCTTTTTAGATTCTGTTCTGCTAGTGCTGACTGCGTTACATTTTCCAGTTTGACTGCGCTTTGATGTTCCTTTATACGTATGTTCATCATCCTCCTGGTTTCTCTTATGTAGACTTTGTGACAGGAGCAGGGAACTCTATATACACCAGGAATATCTAGTGGAGATCTTCTGCCTTTGGGTTGTTGAGATAGGACTGTTCTATTTTTGTTAGTGGTTTGTAGATGGTTTTGATATTGTGTTTTTTCAAGATTCTGCCAATATTGTCTGTAATTCCTTGTATGTATGAAAGAAAGGTAGTGATAGAGTTTCGTTCTTTTGTCTGTCTCGGGAGTTATTCAGTCTGTGTGTTTTGTCTTCTGGTGTGATGTTACCTGATTGTTTTGTTTATCTGTGTTGCCGTGTAGCCATTATTTTGAGAGAGTGTTCCTGAAATCTTTGAGTTCGCTTTGGATGCTGTTCTTGTCGCAAATGGCTAATGCTCTGTGTATTAGCGAATCGAGGACTGATTGTTTTTGAGCTGATGGTGTGATTCGGCATGGAGATATCGGTTGGTGTGTGTAGGTTTCCTCTAAACTTGGTGACCCAGGGAGCCATCTGTTCTTTTTGTGACTAGGACATCCAGGAAAGAGAATCTGTTGTTTTCGATTTCCATTGTGAAAGTAATGTTGGGATGTTGTGTATTGAGCGTATGTAGGAATTCCTGGAGTTTTTTTTTCCGTGTTGCCAGATGACGAAAGTACATATCAGAGTTATATTCGGGGTTTCAACTGGCATTTTTGGGTGACATGAGATTCGAAATATGCCATGAAGATGTTAGCTATGACTGGAAAGATTGGGGATCCCATGGCTGCACCTGAAATTTGTAATTATTATTTTAGCTAAAATATATATTGGTTAGGCCGTGTTCGATTAGGGAGATAAGATCAGAAGGGACTGGTTTTGAGATCTTGATTATTTTGATGGGGTCTGGAATTGGGACCTGCGTTCCTCGCATTCACGCGAGTGAGATCACATCGTCATCGAGTCGCAGCGTGCGAACTCATCTCCGTATTATCGAAGCCTCGCTCCGTTGCAGCGCAGCTTTGACACTGTACTATACTGATCCGCGACATGATCACATCTCCGTCGACTCGCAAGGACGCGAGCCGGCCTCCGTATCACTAGAGGCCGCACTCGGAAAGCGAGATCTGGATTACTCCGCTACCGCGGCGCCTAAACGCGCCCGCGACACCGTATCTTCCGCATTCATGATCTCGTACGAACGAGCCGGACTCATTCGATACACAAGGCAACCGAAGCCAACGAAAGCTCCGCTACAGCAGACGGACTGCTCAAGCCGCTTCCGCCTGTGCGCACCGGATAAACGAGTTGCGGGAGCAATCGTTGCATCCGAGTTAACGCCATCGAGGCAATCCATCGAACGCAGCTCAGCTGCAATACCGCTTATACCGTGCTATGCATCGCATAGCAGCTATTTAAAGATATTGTTCACTGGCATTTAAAGAGACGAGAAGCGGAAAACGTCACCAGACGGATTCACGTTGAAAGAAGCGACGTGATAACAACACTGACCGCGTCCTACGCACCTCGCGAGCTATTGCCGAAACAAAACATCTGACAAGCGTATACACCATCGACCGAAAACCATCGGCGTTGACATCAAAAATATAATTTAATGTATAGCAGCAGCTTATTTTAAATATATAACCAAGTTTATTTTTGATTCCACTGTTTCAAAATTATTTAACCTCCTACGAACCCGAATTGGCGAGCGTAATTTGGCACGCGACGCATCGTGGTTATAAGAATAAATTTAATAAAGATAAACGTAATAAGAGTAATTAGGATAAACTTACCAGGATGTCGTTTGGTTGAAGTCCCTTTTATCTTCTGTTGGGTCCTTTTTATCTTCTGTATGAAATCTCATACACAAAAAGAGTGGAGGTTAGTAAAATGTCCCAAAAACTTTTCCAACTTCACCTTTCCTCAGCCTCAACCTTTCGACAAGACTTATGGCTCACACAGTACTACATAACGTATGAATAATCCCAAAACACTTACGTAGTCATCCCAATGACAGACGGAAAAATATCACAAACTAACACCACAAAAAACAGTTACATCTTATAAAACAGTAAAAAACTTATCCAACAAAGCCTTGTCCTCAGAAACCATTTCAGCCCTCCACAAAGGATCAAACTTTGCAATAGTTCAAACTAAAATATCAAAGAAAGGAATAATCAGTCAGATAGAATTCTCTCTGTTCTTATTCCCACAAGAACAATCTAACAATGTCCGTAGGTTAACAGCCAACATATTACAGAAATCCAAACTACCAAAACTGGACCTGACCAGATCAGAACGGTATGCTCTTAGACAACTAAACTAGGATACAGACATCATTATCTTTCCAGCGGACAAAGATAATACAACAGTAATAATAAACAAAGAAGACTTGACAAGAAAATACAGGAACTCCTCATAGATGATATCTACTAGAAACTGAATAAAGACCCCACCCAATCCTTAAAAACTCAAACAACGAACCTTATAAAGAACAGTACTCTCCCAGACAAAACAAAAACCATTCTAATCCCTAAAATGCAATACCTCCAAGACTATACGGCCTTCCCAAGATCCACAAAACCAACATATCACTCAGACCTATAGTGAGCGCCATAAACTCCCCAACATACAAACTGGTACGCTTTTTAATTAAAGTAAACTAGAACCTGTCAGCAAAAACACCTCTTATACGGTCAGAAACTTGATGGAATTCATACAGAAGATAAAAGGGATTCAACTTCAACCAAACGACATCCTAGTAAATTTCGACGTATCACCTTTATTTATGCAGGCTCAATTCCAGACATCATCAAAATAATCAAAACTTCAAAACAAGTCCCTTCCGCTCTTATTCCCGTAATGGAACACTGCCTAACCAATATACAGGGTGAATATTATATACCGGAACACCTGAATATCTCGAAAACAAAGCGTTGTATAAAAAAATGTTAAATACAAAAGTTGTAGGGTTTAAAAAGATCTATTTTATGATATTAGCAGTTTGACCTTGAGTTGCGTCATAAAGATCAGGTCAAGGTCACAATGATGTTTTTAAATGGATACCCCCATTTTTTATTGTATATTCTTGTAGCTTATCTCGAGAGCTTTCCAAAACACTATACTTAAGTATTTTTTCGTTAAGTACTTTTCGAGTTAAGAGGCTTCAAAGTTACGCTCTTTAGCATTAGCGCGCGGCCGATTAAGGCAAGAGGAAAATCATATCCGGCCGATTAAGGTAAGCTAAGGCAGAGAAAAACGTAAACACAAGCGCGGTAAACGAGAGCTGCCCTTGCGTTTACGTTTTTTAGGCCATCAGCCTTACGCTATTTACTATTAATACGAGCGCGCGTTCGTGCTCGTCACTACGGTATCCACGCGCGCTAATGCTAAAGAGCGTAACTTTGAAGCCTCTTAACTCGAAAAGTACTTAACGAAAAAATACTTAAGTATAGTGTTTTGGAAAGCTCTCGAGATAAGCTACAAGAATATACAATAAAAAATGGGGGTATCCATTTAAAAACATCATTGTGACCTTGACCTGATCTTTATGACGCAACTCAAGGTCAAACTGCTAATATCATAAAATAGATCTTTTTAAACCCTACAACTTTTGTATTTAACATTTTTTTATACAACGCTTTGTTTTCGAGATATTCAGGTGTTCCGGTATATAATATTCACCCTGTATATTTCAGTTACAATAATCCATTTTATAAACAAATTTCAGGTGCAGCCATGGGATCCCTAATCTCTCCAGTCATAGCTAACATCTTTATGGCACATTTCGAATCTCAAGTCATCCAAAAGTGCCAGTTAAAACCCCGAATATAGCTCTGATATGTAGTTGATACTTTCGTCATCTGGCAACAGAAAAGAAAAACCCCAGGAATTCCTACATGCGCTCAACACACAACATCCCAATATTACCTTTACAACGGAAGTCAAACAAAACAACAGACTCCCTTTCCTGGATGTCCTAATCACAAGAAAAACAGATGACTCCCTGTGATGGGTCACCAAGTTCACAGGAAACCTATACACACTAACCGATATCTCAGTGCCGAATCACACGATCACCCAGCTCAAAAACAATCGGTCTTCGATTCGCTAATATACAAAGCATTAGTCATCTGCGACAAGAACAGCATCCAAAGCGAATTCAAGAATCTCAGGAACATTCTTCAAAATAATGACTACACGGCAACATAGATAAACAGAACAATCAGGAAACATTAAACCAGAAGACATCAAAACACACGGACAGAACAACTCCAGAGACAGACAAAAGAACGAAATTTCATCACTACCTTCCTTCCATACATACAGGGAATTACAGACAAAATTGGCAGAATCCTGAAAAAACAATATCAAAACCATCTACAAGCCGCCAACAAAAATAGGACAGTATCTGAACAACCCAAAAGACAGAAGATCTCCACTAGACACTCCTGGAGCATATAGAGTCCCCTGCTTTTGTGGTAAAGTCTATATCGGAGAAACTAGGATGATGGTGAGCACACGTATAAAAGAACATCAAAGCGCAATTAAATTAAAAAATGTAACGCAGTCAGCACTAGCGGAGCATAATCTAGAAAGCGGACACAAAATTTTGTTCAACGAAATAACAGTACTAGCCAAAACCAACAACTACTTCCCTAGGATATACAAGGAATTTTTCGAAATTCAAAAGTACCCCAACAATCTTAATAAGGATAATAAACAAAAAATCAGTTAAATCTAGCAATCCGTCCTTCCGGTTTCTAAAACATTGTAACGATCCGTCCGCAAAGGAAAACAACGAACCGCGAGCGGTAATCTAATTTCCGAAACAAGACAGCTCGTTACGAAAACCTAATATCGCAATGCGTGTAATTGAATTGCGTGACAACAAATGTAAACACTGCCAACCGACCGCGAAAATCATAACACCGAAGCACATCAAAATCGGTATAAAAGACAGAGCGAAAACTTCGGAATCAAGCAGTCTTCCGAGGCACTCCGCTGAGCAGAGCTCAGACTCCAACAGCAGCAGCTCCTCGCGAACACCGCTGCCTAGAGCACCGCATCCTAGACCTCCCTCGATACCGCTCCGCCGACTCATTGATTCGTACAGTCGACATCCTCGTAGACTTGTTAGATTCGTAAAGTCTACATCCTGATTACCGCTTCGTCGACTTATTGGATTCGTAAAGTCAACATCCTTGATTAATGCTCGGTCGACTTATTGAATTCGTAAAGTCGGCTTCCTCGACATCGCTCCGCCGACTCATTGGATTCGTAGAGTTGACATCCGCGTAGGCTTGTTGGACACGTAAATTCTACATCTTTGTTACCGCTCCGTCAAATACGGAGAGTCGATATCCGCGAAACCGCTCCGTCGCCCCGGAGGACCGACCTCCGCGGCGCACCGCTTCATCGCTCGACCGCTCGCCGAACTCCGACGCGCCGCGAATCGCTGTCGCATAACGCATTCGGAGCAGTATTTACTCGTCGAATAACGGATCTCGCCGCAGCCGAGAATTAAAGGCCCAAGCGGAAAACATCTCGCCGCGAGTGTGAGACAATCGACATGTCACAATATCGACCGCGTCCCGCGGCCGCCAGCGGCCCCAACGTTACCAAATTGTCAGCCGCAGACATAAACAGACTTGCACAGCGAGCACAAAAACTCGACCATCAAACCAACAGCGTCGAGATAAATGTAAATAATCATTGTAAATAGTCATTTAACGTAGAATAGACATCATCTTAATACCTACTCCACTGTCTTCACACTTATTTATTTCTGCCTCGAATCCAGACCGCACCGACTCGCAGCCTATCCCGCACCGAACGCAAAATAGCGTCACAACACGACAGACAACAAATTTCACACCACCATTCCCCCTGCCAACCTCCCCCATCTTCCTATTTCCTCGTCTCATCTCCCCTATACCAACTATTATATATAAGGTGTAGTAAAAAGAAATCCATTATTTTTGCATGAAATTGAAGGCTTTATTTAGCATAGTTAGAATGATCCGATTTAGGTCAAATATGCACCGTTTTGTTCGATAACTTGTTGCCATTTTGAAGGTAATTCCATTATGCCTCTTTCACAGAAACCCTTGTCCCTATTGGCAAAAAACTGGGACAGTCGATTTTTACAAGTTTCTCTTGAGGCGAATTTTTCACCAGCAAAATCATTTGCCATAGACAGGAACAGGTGGTAATAACTTGGTGCCAGGTCCGGAATATAAGGTGGATGCATAAGAACCTCCCAACCAAGCTCCCGGAGCTTCTGGCGAGTCACTATCGATGTGTGGCCTGGCGTTGTTTTTATGGAACATAATTCTTCTCCTATTGGCCAAAGCTGGCCGCTTCTGGGCGACTGATTCCTTCAGATGGTCCAATTGTTGACAGTACAGGTCCGAATTAAGAGTTTGGCCGTAGGGGAGCAGCTCATAGTGGATGACTCCCTGCCAGTCCCACCAAACACACAACAAAGCCTTCCTGACCGTCAATCCTGGCTTGGCCACCGTTTGCGCCGGCTCACCGCGTTTCAACCACAACCGTTTTCGCTTGACGTTGTCGTAAGTGACCAGCTTTTCATCACCAGTCACCATCCGCTGCAGAAATGGGTCGATTTTGTTGCGATTCAGCAGCGATTCGCAGATGGAAATTCGGTCTATGAGGTTTTTTTGCGTTAACTTGTGTGGCACCCATACATTGAGCTTCTTTTTGTATCCAGCCTTATTCAAGTGGTTCCAAACGGTTTTTTATGCAATGTTTAGCTCCTGGGCAAAACAGTGCTTACAGGACGGTCGGATTCGACGATTTCCATTATTTTATTGACATTTTCGACAATTGGTCTTCCAGACATCTTGGTGCATCTTTGACATTAAAATTACCGGAACGGAATCGACGAAACTAAAATTGCGCATGATTGGCTGTTATAGTATCAGGACCATAAATACTATTCACATTTTCAGCCGCCTGGCTTGCGTTTTCGCCTTTATCGAAGAAAAACTGTAAAATATGGCGTATTTTTTCTTTGCTGGTGTCCATCTTTGACGCGCGCTCAAACAATACTGAGTCAAACAATCACAAAACTGTCTGAGAAGTTTTTTTAGTACGAAATCTTATCTTTCTAACGCCATCTAGCGTAAACCGATCGTACTTATACAACGCGAGATACACATTACTAAAGCCATTTATTGGAAAAATAATGGATTTCTTTTTACTACACCTTATATTATATAAAGGAAGACCTCTCAGGAACCACTCGTCATCGGATCGTTCCTCCCTGATGAAGCGGACTGAAGTATTCGCGAAACGCTGGAATTAAACAAAAATGAATCCACGCGGCTCAAACCCGGAAACCAAATCTAATAAGAGTCTTTTGTTTCCGGATAAGAGTCCCGTATCTCTGGATTAATCGGATCATATGCAAAAGGGCGCATAGGAGTGCTATTCTTTCTTATGTGAGAAATGCGACGTTGAGTCTGTTGACAGATTACAGAAAGAATATTTATAATATTGTATCAGAGGGGGAGGG
>NW_022639592.1:698753-705047 GCF_010583005.1 Odontomachus brunneus
GAGAGAGAGAGAGAGAGAGAGAGAGAGAGAGACTGATATTTACGTAATTAAGTAAAAATTTCACGATAGTGTCTATTATCCCTTATGTGACATTTATCATAAAAATGTTGTGTTTCCGGATAGGAGTTCCGTATCTCCGGATTAATCATATGCGAAAGGACACATAGATGTGTTATTATTTCTTATCTAAGACATTTTATTGAAATTATTATAAATTTTTATAAAATTACAACGGAAATGTACAAACGTCTGTTTTGAAATATCATCCACATCTTATGAGAATTATAATAAATTTTAGTGACATATATATATTATTAGTCAAAATATTACAAAATAAACATAAAATTAAAAAAACACTGAAATTTCATTATAATTTTGTCACTAGAGTACTTTTAGGGTTAATTAATAAATATAATTTAATTATGTGAGCAATTTAAAATTTGTTTATTATTATTTAAAACTGTTATTAACAACTATGTGACGATGCATCGTCACTACAACCGGCCCGACCGAACTCCAGTCGAGTCGTACACCGGCGCGTTGTGCCACCTCAAACGCCGCATGGCCTATCGAAACATAGCGCGTAAACAAAACAATCGCGCGGTGTACGACCGCGCGACATCTATCACGCAAGATGATCAATCAAGAGCGCGCGTCGCTATCACGTGACGATCACGTGTATAGAGCGGAGTTAGACCAAGCGGATTAGAGTATATAATCCGCGGCGCCGAAATAATCGAGACCAGACCGATCTGGACCGTCTACCGAACTCGATGCTGCATAGCGGAGAGCAAGGAGTATGATCGACTCGTTTCTGCTATCCGCACCTATCTAGTTTCACATCCTCGCTAGCAAGGACTGAAGCCAGTACATTAGCTGCGTTCTATCAATTTTTATCGACTCTTGCTTGTATCCCGTCGACTGTACGAACAAGGACCGAAGCCAGTACGTTAGCTGTGCTCTGAGCTTTTTTGACCCTTGTTCATAGCCTCTCGACGATCGAGACCGAGAGTGAATACGCCGATACTTCGGCTACTCACTCCCGATCTCGACAACTGCGAAACGAGCGCACTAACGAGTGCGTCTCCACTGCGAGCGCGAAGACAGCGTGCCGTGCTGTGACACGGACTCAATACCGCCGACACCGCGCGGTCCACGCGACCGACCTCGCGATCAGAACGCGAATCGCGACTGCCGAATCGCGATACGAGGCGAGCCTAGCACTTACGCTAGACGCTTCGCCTACCGTCTTAGCTATTGCGGCAGGGTGTATATCAGTTGGACACGGGGCAATTGGACACAGTCCAATCACAAGTCGCTGTTCCAAGGGACCCTACAAATGTCTCTAATCACACGGTGCTGTGATTGGCTGTGTCCAAATGCACCGTGTCCAAGTGCACCGCTCCCATTGTGGCATACCGAAATCGCGATCCGGTAACTGGCGCCGTCTACCAGGAGATCTACGTACTTGGCCGCGAATATTCTGTACAAAGGACTAATAAACTCTCTTGCTATTTTTGTTCATTACAATCCGCGTCTTATGTCAGTTATTTCACGAACCTGGATTCCGACGAGCGAATAATACATCGGAATACACGACAACCAACCCGCGGAGTTCGGTTGTTACAGCTATATAATTAAATATACATTAATAATTATTATTTTTACTTCTAATCCTCGATGATTTATTCGTAAAATACACTTCCATTTCTGTTATATCTCAGAAAGGGATATGCTCTTAAAAAGGCCAATATAAATCAATAAAATATTATAAATTTCTCAAAAGATTGTATTATAATCTATCTGGTGCAGTTGTCTTAACGAAAGAACACGTATCGTAATGAATAAAATTTTATTGTAGATATTCCTTATGTGAACAAAACAATAAAAAATATAGAGTGAAGACACCAAAAGCGACATACCACTTTGTTTTTGGAAGTTATGTCTTAATGTAAAGCTTAAAATATAAATGTAAATATGTATACATGTAGTTGGAAGTACCTCCTATCAGATAATATAAGGTGTAATAAAAAGAAATCTATTATTTTTCCAATAGATGGTTTAGTAATGTGTATCTCGTGTTGTATAAGTGCGATCGGTTTACGCTAGATGGCGTTAGAAAGATAAGATTTCGTACTAAAAAAAACTTCTCAGACAGTTTTGTGATTGTTTGACTCAGTATTGTTTGAGCGCGCGTCAAAGATGGACACCAGCAAAGAGAAAATACGCCATATTTTACAGTTTTTCTTCGATAAAGGCGAAAACGCAAGCCAGGCGGCTAAAAATGTGAATAGTGTTTATGGTCCTGATACTGTAACAGCCAATCACGCGCAATTTTGGTTTCGTCGATTCCGTTCCGGTAATTTTGATGTCAAAGATGCACCACGCTGTCTGGAAGACCAATTGTCGAAAATGTCAATAAAATAATGGAAATCGTCGAATCCGATCGTCCTGTAAGCACTGTTTCGATTGCCCAGGAGCTAAACATTGCACAAAAAACCGTTTGGAACCACTTGAATAAGACTGGATACAAAAAGAAGCTCGATGTATGGGTGCCACACGAGTTAACGCAAAAAAATCTCATGGACCGAATTTCCATCTGCGAATCGCTGCTAAATAGCAACAAAATCGACCCATTTCTGCAGCGGATGGTGACTGGTGATGAAAAGTGGGTCACTTACGACAACGTCAAGCGAAAACGGTCGTGGTCGAAACGCGGTGTCATATAACATTGCATATATGATAATATTTGATAATAAATAGTTCCTTAATGCGTTTAATGGTTGAATAATATTTATTTATTCAAAATATAATATTACAAAAGGGAAATATAATTAAATAAAAACGTATCTTTGGCATTTCTATCTTTTTCATTTCTCACATATTTTACATATGTTATATTTTTAAACTAAACAAAATTAAACTTTAAAATAAACAAATATCACGTCACATTGGGAGGTTATTAATCAAGTTATGTTAGTCACAGATTATCGCATCTATCGCATACTATAGGGGATATGTCACTTTAAGACACATTTTTATAAAATTTTTCAAGTTATACAGTAAAAAAAATAATGAAGATATTAAAATATAAAAAAAAATATTTGTACAAAAGCCAAATGCATGTAGAAGAATTTAATATTAAACAAAAAGATTATTATCGCTGTTTGGTCTACGTAATTCATCAATAAGAATCATAGAAATAAAATTTACGAATTTCTAAATCTCGATATTTGCTAATTTAGCATATAAAAGAACAAGAAATATACCACATATGAATTTTTCATGACTTAACTGATAAAACGAATTACGTTTATATTAGTTTCGATAAAATACAACATTTAATATATGATACCATATATAAAGGTATGTCGCTTTTGGCTACTTTCCTCTATTATTTTTTATAATAACTTTCAACATTTATAATACTAAATTCCACGAATATAAGAATTAATGTATACAAGCTTATAAACATTTTACGATACACATATTACATGAATAATAACGTCCTTATGCTATAGTTATTTAATTGTAACGCTCTTGTGTTACATGCGGGATAGTCTTAGCCGGTACGATCCAAGGTTAGGCTTAATAAATTTGAAGCAGTGGTATAGGTAATAATAAGTATGAACTATATTATAGAATAAATGCTATTTACAACTATATACAGGTAGAGCGACGCCGTTGGTGGTCGCGTTTTTGCTCACGTCATGAGTCGCGATGACAGCTGCGAGCGTTCAGGCTTGTGCGCGGTTCGCGAGACGCGGTCGGTGTCGTTTCGCGGTTTTCTATCGCCCGCTTTGTGAGTCTGTGTGCTCAACGGGATTTAAACGGTTGTTGATACCGACCTTTAATCGAGCCGGTTTCGGAACGGTTGTGTTGCGATATGCTTCGCGACTTGTATACGCGAGGTGCGTTATGCGGCGTTGGAGCGGTTTGCTAGCGCGATGATGCGTTTATCATCGGTTACGCGTATTCGAGAACGCGCCAATATGTTGGAAATCTCGGCCGCGTACTTTCGCGGTGAGAATAAACGGGTCGACGGAACGGTTTAGGAAGCGGAGGTCGACGTCGCGTATCCAACTCGGTCGACGGGGCGGACTAGGCAGCGGATGTCGACGTCGCGTATCCAACTCGGTCGACGAAACAGTATAGGTAGCGGATGTCGATCTCGCGCATCCAACTCGGTCGATGAAACAGTACAGGTAGTGGATGTCGACGTCGCGTATCCAACTCGGTCGACAGGATGTCTAGGAAGTGGTGAGGCGAAGAGGTTTGCTACGAGTTCTGATCGATTGAGCGTCTCAGAGGAGCTTTCCGGCGGATCTCTCTCGATGTCGTTTTCGCGTCCGCTTTTATATGCGAGTTTCGGAAACAGCGAAGCTGTTTGTTGATTTCGCGGATGTTCGGCGTTTAACAATTTATTGTTTTTATTGTCGTGACGATCCGTCGTCTTTCGTGGATCGTCACATAATTATATTGAATAATATACTATAAAATTATCTACTATCTATATACTATACCGAGATGTCTTATATACTATAAAACTTTGTTTTATATGTAAATCAGTCCGAACGTCACGTTAAAGTCTGTCGACTCTTTTATGAGTTTAATAATACATATTTTACGTCTTCAATCAAACTCTCACTTTCACATAGTAATCATATCATAAGAGTCGACCTATAGAACTCCTATCGTTTTAACGGGACAATACTACGATGGTTTCTACACCGGTTCTCCGGAACGATTATATATAATATACTATAACAGTACGCTTGATACTACTACTACAGTAACTTGATACTATTTAACCTATTTCACGATAGAAAACGATAGGAGCTCTATGAGTCTGCTCTTATATGATATGATCATTACGTGAAAGTGGGAATCTTAATTCAATTAAGATTTTCGCTTTCGCGTAGTAATCATACCATATAAGAGTAGACTCATAGAGCTCCTATCGTTTCCTATCGGAAAATAATACATTGGTTTCTATATACCGGTTCTCCGGAACGATTATATATAATGTTCTATGAGAGAACGCTTGAACCTTGAGACGTATGTAAATAAATCGCAACTTCACGATAAAGTCTATCGTTTCTTATATGAATTTAACAATACACATTTTGTGTCTTCAATTAAGGTTTCCGCTTTCGCGTAGTAATCATACCATATAAGAGCAGACTCATCTAGTAAGCAATCTGTGCGCAGACTGACGTCAGATTGGCAACAGGATTTGTCGAATTCGAGCAGAATCTGCCGACAGATCCATAGTCATCTGCGTCCCCAATTTGCCGTCAGACTGCTGACAGGGTCTGCTAACAGACTCTGACATCAGATTAGCGGCAGGTTGCGCGCAGAGCTTGCCGACAGACTCATCCTAGATCCTGTCGTTTCGTAGGTTCTTCAATTAAATCTTTGGTAGAAAATTTTCTCATAATTTTTCATAATTACTCATAGAATGAGCACTTTATCATAAATACTTATAAAATATAATGAAAAAAAAAAGTTTTCCTATATTATTTTTTTATCATTTTTAAGATTTTTTTTTTCTGGTGAGATTCGAACTTGAACCGAAGATATCTTTTGGATAATCGTCCGTCGCCTTAGACACTACGCCAATTCCTTACTTGATAAAAAGTGTTTTGTATTGCCTACTTAAGGTTAAGGAAGGAAAATCTTAGAGTTTGTTCGCTTTTTAAATCGCAAAATTTAGAAGAAACCGTTTAGCGTATAAATAATGTAAGAGAGACCGGTACGATAATTCGAAACTAATTTTCTACCAGGGACTGTATAGAAAATTATAATAAAACAGCAGAAAATGACATTTTTCCATCATGCTAATAAAATACTGTACTTTTACATGTGCGAATTAATTTGGTCGATCGTCCAGTTCAGATTGTATTAAATTTTATCAAAATCGAAGCGTGATATATTTTCAAATAAACCATCACAAAAATTCTGTAAAAATTATTTACATCGCGAGATTATCCAGACAACACGTATGTCTAAAAGATCATCTTAAAGATGTCTTAAGAAAGACATCTTTAAGACTTTATTAAAAGACGTTATAAAGACATCTTTCAGTAAAATCTTAAAGACATTTTTTTAAAGACATCTTTAAGATGTTATTGAGTCTTAATGAAAAAGACGTCTTTACGATGCTCTTGAGACTTTCTGTAAACATACATTTCAAAATTATCACTTCTAAATGTTTTTGGAATATTCACATATATATATATATATATATATATATATATATATATATATATATATATATATATATATATATAT
>NW_022639592.1:705186-707699 GCF_010583005.1 Odontomachus brunneus
TATATATATATATATATATATATATATATATATATATATATATATATATATATATATATATATTGTAACGCTACACGTTTCCGATCCGTGCAGTCGGCACACAGATTGGATGCACGACAAAATGCTATGCGACTATTCGACTGTTCGGCAGATTTGGCGAAACCCGACAGCTCAAGACACTAATGGGCGTCAGGTACGGTGGTCCGTATCATCCAAGATCACGAAAACTCTAAACGGTCTCGCCGACAAGCGTAGCTCGTCCTCCGCCCGGCGGAGCCGGGCTTGCACGAAAGACCGGCAACTCAACCCTCCTCGCGGTAGAGCAGCTAGTTCGCTATAAGTCGGAGGTGATAAAAGTTGTGGCGGTTATCAAAATTATAAGACTTGGGATACTCTTAAACACAGTTTTATTGTTCGGCAGCAGATAACATTGGTTATTACTTCGGCAGCAATACTAAACAATAATAAGACTAATCTTTGTTCGCGGTCGCAATACGGGTATTCGGCAGCGCAATCTACAAGACGTGACCGACGAAGGTCACGACAGCCACGTAGGCTTTCGGCGGTGTGCTCGCTTGTCGGCATGCGCAACGGCGGATGTTCGGCAGTTAATGATTAATTGAAACGATACCTGGCGTTCTCTAAACTCGTGAGAGGAACGCGAACCCTCATCCTCGCTCAGGTAGACGGCTGGGCCCCTCGTTCGCCGACGCCTCAACCGCTCCGCGACGCGATCCACCAAAATATAGGTTCGTTCCCGTCGGAACGGACTCACCAAAATTGTTCGCGGAACGGGTGCAGTCGGCAGCAGGCAGCGGCGGTCTCTCCGGGTTCACAAATTCTTGTTACTTAGACATTAGCGGCCTTACAGGTGCGAAGGTCGAGTCGTCGTTTCCGTTATCTCCGTCGTTCTCCTCAGCTCAGCGGATGGCATGCCTTTACAACTTCCCAGGTGTTCACAGGCCGATAACGGTAAAAGCTCCTGAGCGATCGTTGGGACCCGGTTTTATCTCAGGCTCACTACGACAGCCTTCAGCCTCTGATTGGCGGATTGGTAGGATGGAATCCCCCGTTTACCGGCTTTTGTCTCTGGCGACTGTTTTGCCTTATGTCGGATTTCCTTGGCTTGTCGGTCGTTCCGACCTTGTGGCTAAGTCTTGTCGGCAGCCGTTGTTTTCATCGATCCGCGAGTCTCGCGGCATCTTCGCTCGGCTCGGAGGACGCTCCGGGTCACGGAGGATGCGCCCATCGGCGTTACCTTGGCGGTAGCTGTCCTCCACTCGTCCGCGGTGTCCGTAGACTCCGTCCTCGCGGCTCCCTCGCGGCAGCTCGTGACTGGTCCACGTCGGCAGCTCCTTCTCGACGTCCTCCGTGCTGGTAGATCACCTTTGGGTTTTGGCTGAAATGCCTTTTTAGTGTAGCGTACCTTGGTCTCTAATTAGTATTATTATTCATAGAAGCGCCTAATATATCCGGTCCTCCATGTGCTCCTTTCGAGGATTCCTTCTCTCTCACGGCGGTAGCAAATCCTTCCTGATGTTGGTCGTCGTTTTTCTTGACTCGACCTCCCTATGACCGTATTTTTACACACACGAAAATAATCGAGAGCTGCGTGGGTTTGCGTCTTATTCGCCTCACGGCTAGGACGCGACATCCACCTGCAGCCGGGAAGCTCGTTTTAAGGCTTCCTTACGACTTTTCGAGTGACGGACGATAATTAAAAATCGCCTCATCACAATATACAGGGTGTCCCACAACTGGTAGAATACTTGTTACGGGTAGGTAGGAGGTAAAATTTGGAACTGAAAGTTCCTCTTCCATTTTTGGATCCGACAATTAATTAATGAGAAATTAATTAAGTCTACCAATCTCTTAACGCCCCGAGTGAGCGTTCAGGGCTGTAGGATGCGGTGGATTCCTTAGGGGCCCTGCTTGTCCGCGTTGTTAGAGGTCTTGCTTTTTCTCCCCTTTTTTATATCACAGAGAAATAAATAGGGATGAGTGAGTGAGTGAGTGGGTGTGTGGATGAGTGCCTGACCGGGGCTAGGGGGGTGGCAAGTTTTCAATGTGTGGGGGTAATGTATGAGTGTTTTTGTGTGCGGTTATGAGTGTATGGATAATTTGAATATTTTTAGTGCAAGTGGGCGGAGCAATTGCACTTTATGTGCTGGAAGGGGAAGGTATGTGTGATATGCTTCTTTTGAGTACGCGGGTGACTTAAAAGTTTTCTGCATGTCGGTAGTTAAGTACAAAAAGAAGAGAAAAACAGACAAGCAGGGCTCCTGAGAAGTATATACATCCTACGTCCCTGAGTGCTCACTCAGGGCACTAATAAATTGGCAAAATTAATTGATTAATATCTCATTAACTAATTGTCGGATCCATAAATGGAAAAGGAACTTTCAGTTCCAAATTGCACTCCCTACCTACTCCTAACGGGTGTTCTACCAGTGTGGGACATCCTGTATATATATATATATATATATATATATATATATATATATATATATATA
>NW_022639592.1:708341-719955 GCF_010583005.1 Odontomachus brunneus
TTTTTTTCAAATCAAAATAGTGCAAAAGCACATGTCGAAAAAACACTTTATCGCGTTCCATTTTTCACAAAGCAAAAGAAATTGTTGTTTAGGAAAATAATTGTGTATGCTGACTGAATGTTATCGAGAAATGTCGAAATTAATCACAAACTACCTGTTTCGTTAGTAATGACTACTAGAACTGTTTGCATTGCCATCTAACATTTGCGGGCGGAAACTAAGTTAAGGTCCTAATATAATTGAAAGTAAGATACTTAAGTAAAAGTACTTATTTCAGTACTTAGAGTATGTTAAAAAGTCAAATCATATATAAGCGACTATTGCACTGCAGCTAGGAAGTTCTTAAGAGGTCTGATAGCTGATAAATTTTCAATGTCATTTTAAGGTGGACACATTTTCGGAAAAAATGTTTCAAACATAAGTTTCGTATATTTCATCGTAGAATCTGAATCTGCAAAAAAAATAGGGTATTCCATTTAAAAAACTAAACTTCCGGTCTAAACAACCCACTTCCGGTCAATACTGGAAGTTGAATATAACACCATTTAATAGAGCGTGCTCGACTTAGTGAAAAAATGTTGTGAATTTTTAATAAAATGTTGATCCCTGTATTTTAAATAGGTGGTACGGGTGGTCTGAAACATCCTGTGCGCGCACGCGCGCGTGTGTGTGTGTATGTGTGTGTATTGATGCAATGTTGTATTAGGTGTACAACTTTGCTTCCGCCGTTTTCCTATAGATGGCTTTAGCGGTAAGTGATGGTCGAAATAAATAGATCATAGACGTCATACAATAAACTTGGGCATCTGTCAACATAACCTCATAGAAACATTAGTCGATTTGTGTTTGCATCATAAAGTTATTCTCGATAGAAAATGTCAGTTTACGACATTTTCTCGTCATTTGTGGGAGGTTTTAATTTTCTGCTTCAATATGAAGAAATCTGCGACTGAGGCTCATCGAATGCTTTTAAATACTTACGGTGAGGCCGCTATTTGTGAAAGAACGTGTCGTGAGTGGTTTCAACGCTTCAATAACGATGATTTTGACGTCGAAGACCGGCATAGCGGTGGAAGAGAGAAGGTTTTCGAAGATGCAGAATTGGAGGCATTACTTGATCAAGACTCGTGTCAAAATCAAGAAGAATTGGCACGATCATTGGGAGTGACTCAACAAGCCATTTCAAAACGCTTCAAAGCCATGGGAATGATTCAGAAGCAAGGAAATTGGATGCCGTAAGAATTGAAGCCGAGAGATGTTGAGAACGGCGTTTGTTTGCTTGTGAACAGCTGTTTGAAAGGCAAAGACGGAAGGGATTTCTGCATTGCATTGTGACTGGCGACGAAAAATGGGTTCATTACGATAATCCCAAGCGCAGAAAATCATGGGGAGTTCCCGGCCATGCTTCCATGTCGACGGTCAAACCGAATATTCACGGATCCAAGGTCATGCTCTGTATTTAGTGGGACCAGCTCGTCGTAGTGTATTATGAGCTGTTAAAACCGACTGAAACAATTACAGGCGATCGGTATCGAACGCAATTGATCCGTTTGAGCCGAGCATTGAAAGACAAACGGCCGCAATACAACGAGAGACATGATAAAGTGATTTTTCAGCATGACAATACTCGACCCCATGTTGCAAAAATGGTCAAGACATACTTGGAAACGTTAAAATGGGAAGTCCTACCCCGCCCGCCGTATTCTTCAGACGTTGCTCCTTCTGACTATCACTTGTTTCGATCAATGGCACACGGCCTGGCTGACCAGCACTTCCGGTCTTATAAAGAAGGAAAAAATTGAATCGATTCGTGGATCGCCTCAAAAGATGACCAGTTTTTTCGACGCGAGGTTCGTACGCTGCCCGAAAGATGGGAGAAAGTAGTGGCCAGCGATGGACAATACTTTGAATCATAAATGTGTAATCAGTTTTTTACAATAAAGAATTTCGGAAAAAAAAGGCGAAAGCAAAGTTATACTCCTAATATAAGTAATCAAAGTTTAAGCTACGCAAGAGAGAAACGTGCTCGTAAGAAAGAAAATATTCTCTTGCGCTTGAGATACGCGAAGAAAACGGGCAAAACTTCGTCCCCGCGAGACGGTGATGGCTAACTCAGTATACCGGCTGCTCAGTATACCAAATTAGTAGAGTGGCGTGGTCGCTTCTACTCACGATCGATTCAGCGGTTTCGACGCGGAGACGAGAGTGATTGGGGGCGAAATAATAATTCACAATTGAACGTTAACAATATTGCATTTATTGAACTGGCGTAATAAAGCGGTCGGTCGAGCTGATACAAGCGCGCTCGCTTCGGGGCTCCCGGGAGCCAAGCGTCGACGAGGATTCGTCTCCTCGCGAGAATGGTCGGCGAGGCTTTCTCTCCGCGGCGGACGCGTCGCCCTAGACTGAATATTACGCAAAAGTTGGGCGCCAGCCAGGCGATTTCCGACCCTAAATACTCGTCTCGAATGCTACGGAAACCGATTAGACTAGGCTCTCAAACGTGAGCCTCCAACGCACAACGCAACATTCCTGGCTGCGAATCGCTCGCTATTATTCACTCGAATAAGGAAGAATAAATTCACATTTATCGGACTTCACGCAACTACACACGCGACGACGATACTGTTTGCGATACAAATTGTAACTTACGCGACGCTACATTCGGCGAGAGCGCGTACTCGCCTTGACCAATTCACGACAAAAATTACAAGATCTACGCACCTTACCAATTAACAATAGAAATTACAAAATCTACGCGCTTTGCCAATTAACGACAGAAATTACAAGATCTACGCGCTTTACCAATTAACGACAGAAATTACAAGATCTACGCGCTATAGTTGACTGTGCGGCACGATATTTGGCGGACGCGGCAACGCGAGAAGGAGGGCAACTACGGAACGAGAGCCAATCTCTCCCGTCTCACCTTAAAATAATATTCGTGATACCGCGCTATGGGTGCGACAAGCTACTTTTGGAATGCCGTCCAGACGCGACGACACCCTTCCCAAGAACCGAATAATAATTCTTTGTCTCGAAGGGACGTGGCTGTGACCCGCTCATCAATCCCTCCCTCGTCGGCCTCGCTCGTCCCTCCGGCTTCTTGGCCTGCACGTTCGTCCGCTCGCTTTCTCTCCACTCGCCGGCTCGCTCCCTCGCCGCTCGCTCGCTTGCTTCCGCTCGCAACCGCGTCGTACTGTACAATGGCGAGCTTTTCGCGCGAGCCGAGCTTCTTCGGCTCGCGATCCTTACTGCCGATTGCCGCTATCGCCTATCCGGTCCTTAGTGTCCTGTGTGAGTCGCGCTCGATCGCGGGCGCCTTGCGGGCCCGCGTTCAAAAATCCTAATTTCTTAGGCGCGGAGGAACTTTGGCTTTTGGACGGTAACCAATTGACCCCGCGCCCGCGGCCGGCAGCTCCTGGAGATGGTTTGGTCTCTGGGGCGTCCTCCGAAGGTCGTTCTCCAGGGCTAGCGCGTCCACGGCTCTTGGGGTTCCGCACGGGCCCCTCGCCTTCCATGGCGTAGGGTGGATCCCGCCCCTGCTTTGTCTGTCCTTGGCCTCGCTCCCTTCTGGTGCTGCTTTCTTCAGCTTGTCTGTTAGTCTTCTCCTCGTTCACGGCCCAGTATCTGTCACACTTATTCAACAACAAAAAAAAAACAGACGAGAATATAACCGCGAGGTCTCGCACGCAAAAAGCGTGCGAGACGACCCTGTGCAGCCGTCCTTCTCGCGGAGGAAGGAGGCGTGAGCCCGACACCTTTCACCTCTTCGGTCAAAATCAGTGGCTTTTGGTGAAATCGCCACGTCACAATTCCTTTTTTCTCTCTCGCAATATTTTGACAGTATGTTTATATGGTTATGGCTAGATTTTTTTTTATAATTATATTAATCGCATTGTGATTGTTACATTCTTTGACACATTTAGCAACAAATGTGTCATTATAGTTTTATAGTTTTGAACAATATAAGAGTAATTATTGTTTAAATGATGTAAGAGAATTATAAATATAACTCACCAAAATATCGTTACAGCGTAGTGGCATCACCAGGTCCCGTATGATCGTTGAAGTTAGGCATCGCAACAGCATGGTCATCTAAAGATGGATCATGCACACGGGATCGAAACGCCGCATCTCATGAATAAATGTTTTTTTTTTATTATTTAGACAAAATATTTCATTATACTTTTCTCAATCTATTTGGATTAATGATTTTGCACTAAATTTTTCTAAATTTGTACTAAAATACCCGGGAAAAAATGTCTCTTGGAGGTCTCTTGGATGTCTTATATGACGTCTTTCGGATGTCCAATATGGCGTTCTATAAGATGTGCAAAATCGGAACATTAGACACCTTAAAGACGTCTTTAAGATGTCTTTTTGTAAAATTAATAGGACGTCCACAAATTTTTTAGGCGTCCTTTAGACGTCTTTAAGACGTCTTAATGTTCTCTGTAATGTTCTTAATATTTTATTCGGTGCTGCTGCCTACAATACTTATTGCATGACGGTTAAATTGTTTAGATTTAATGACATAATGACATTAAAAAAAATAATAATATGAGAAATTGTATGAAAAATTATGAGAATAATTTTTACCAGAGATGGCATATATACACCTTTAAATGGCCATTTAAACTGACCATTTAATCGTTGTACTATTCTATATTTGTACTCGTTATTTCTCTATTATTGTTGTTTTATAAGAAATGTGTAATACAATTTTAAAAAGTAAAAATTGTTTTTTATTGTATATATCTCAGATAGCAGATTCACGTCAAAATGACGTCCAAATCTGGTCAGTTCATAACCAAAAGTGACCAAGGAATAACCAAAAATGTCGTAAAAAGTCGTCAAAATGACGGTCTAATGTCACAGACCGATGACGATCGACGATTTTAAGACGACTTAATGACGTTTTAATGACGTCTCTAAACGTCAATAATACGTCATTAAAACGTCACAAAAAAGACGTCTTAAAGACGTCATTATTTAGTCACTTGACGTCAATCGACCAGTTATGACCAGTTTTTTTGACGTTATTTTGACGTGAGTCTGCTACTTGGGATGTATACAATTATTGCACAATATAATTATCTTGACTCTTCTCGGAGTTTTACATGGTGTGTATGTGAAACTGTCCCATTTAATAGCATAATACATATGATCCTTGATAGAATTAAATAGTCTATCTAGGAAACAGAATCTGCGCGCAATCTGCCGTCAGTCTGTCGTTAGAGTCTGTTGACAGGCTCTGCGCGCAGTCTGTCATCAATCTGTCGTTAAAACAGATTCTGTGTGCAATCTCCCAGATAACACATATGTCTAAAAGACATCTTTAAGACGTCTTAAATAAGACGTCTTTAAGACGTTACTAAAAGACGTCTTTAAGACGTTACTAAAAGACGTCTTTAAGACGTCTTATTTAAGACACTTTCTGATGTATTTAAGACGTCTTTTTTCTGACGTCTTAAAGACGTCTTGCTTTTGACGTCTTATTTCAGGCATCTTTAAGATGTTTTCAAAAGACGTTTCAAAGACGTTTTATTTCAGACATCTTTATGATGTCTATTAAATGACATTTTTAAGATTATGTATAATTGTTTACATTACCAACTATGAGATTCATATATGCCGTTGCTATGGCAAATAACGACTTCTTGCGAGTATCGTGTATGTGATATATGTCAAATGGAGAAGTTATTAAAATGTGAATTGTTTTATAATTTGATCAGTTTGTTTTTGAGTTACAGTGCCGACTGAAAATTTCCTTTCTTCCATACAGGTAGTTCTTGGAAATAATAGACTGGATTTGCTCATCTGTTCTGCTCAGGATTAAGATTAGGATCAATGACAGCTAGCCAATGTTGATGGTCTCCGGCAACATATTTAAATTTTAAATTATGTACTACCTATAATATTACTATTAGACACCATATATTTTAAAATTTAAAGTATATGATGTACAAATATTATCATTATCTGTTAGTTGTTACCAATACATAATCCTGAGTAGAATGTATAAGCCAGAGCTCGGAATTAGTTGTCCCTTTCGGCCGATTCTCGGGAGCTACGTCTTCTATCTTCCTCTTGCCGCAAACGGGTCACGAAAATGACGGTCGTGGCCAGTCGCAGCTTCAAGCTTGGAGGCTTGACTTTGTGGTCACTTTTGTGGCCCACTCGCGGCAAAAGGAAGATACCCACGCAGCACAGAAGTTTCAAAAAGCTTTCAGAAAGGTTTCAGAAACATTGAACCTTTCTGAGATCTTCCTGAAATCTTGCTGAAAGCTTTTTGAAATTTCTGTGCTGTGTGGGTAGAAAACGTAGTTCCTGAGAATCGGCCGAAATGAACAACTAATTCCGAGTTCTGGTATAAGCGATTACACAGTCTAATCATAATTTTCAACCGACTGCAGCAAATAAATAAAAATAAATAAAATCTCCCCTTTCTATGGTATATAGTTATATATACACATGTATATGTGTATATAATTGTGGTTGCGTTAGCTTGCGTTCTTGAGATCTTAGCCTTATTCTACAGCGCTCGCAGTGGGAAGGTATACTCAGTGATTATGCTCCGTTACAGAAATAAGAACATTTTTATTTTAAGTACATTTGGTGTGTGTGTGTCTGTGTGTATTATTGATTCGTTGAGGCTCCCTTCCAGGGTCGGATCCTGGGAGGTCGTTTCGACCTTTGGAAGGTCCCGCGTAATGCGGGCTTCTTCGGCGGGCCGCCTGGGCGATACCCTGGTGCGCAGTCGCTTCCGTGGAGACGGTATGCGGGGTATGCGAGTCGGAGACGGCGTCGTCGGCAGGGAGGACCAGGAGGAAACAGGAGAGCCGAGCTCGAGTCCTACAGGTTCCTCGTCAGTATAATCATCGCTGTCGCTCCCGAACAATGTGTGATATTGTTCGCGGAGTCGTGAGCGGGCGGTCTCTCTAGCCTCACCCTGAGGCTGTTTCTTCTCGGGCTTCAGGGTGCTGCCCTTAGGATTCTTATGATGTGCGAGTTGTCTCCCGAGAGGAGAATTGGCTCTTTATCGCTTTTGATCTCGTAGATCGTTCCTCTGTGGAGGTTGAGAGCGGAGTCTGCTGTTCCGGCGTTTCCGTCCGCTATTTATACTCCCGTTCTTTAATTGTGTGGAGTATTGGTGCTTTACTTTTCTGCGAAAATCGCGAGGCTCGCGATTCCTCGAATTTATTTAGGTCCCGTGGCTTCCACGAATTCGTCGCGGGCTTGCATTCACCGTTGCCCCTCTTCTGAATCTCGAGGCTCGCGATTCTCCGAATTTCGTGCCGATCCGCGTTTCCGCGAATTCTCGCGGGCTCGAGCTATCTCGCTCCGCCGCGTTTCTCGGAAACGCGTCGCGAGCCTCGCGGTTCTCGGAAAGGACCGTGCGTAAGGTGTGCTCCGTAAGCGTCCCTTTAACTGGGAGCGATGCACCTTGCGTGGCGTCTCGTTCTCTGAGACGCCACAATAATTATAATTAAAGACATCTTAAAGACGTCAGAAAAATGTCTTAAAAACGTCAGAAAAAGTCTTAAAAAAAGTCATAAGATATCTTAAAAATATCAGAAAAACGTGTTAAAACAATGTCTTAAATATGACGTTTTAAAGACGTCTTAAATATGACGCCTTTAAGACTCCTGGCTCCGGAGCCGAGAACTCCGAATCGACCGCAGAGTCATAGTTAGCAGTGATGAGAATCAGAACTTTGTTCAGTATACCGATTGCGATGGTAAACGCAATGGGGTTCTGTTCTGTGCTACGACTGATATGAGTTAGACAAAGACGGACAGCGAATCTCTATCTGCCCTTGGCTCATTACTGGCGAGCTGACAATCGCAACGACAAGCACACAGAAGTGATAGAAACTTTGGTCCGCGAGTAGCACGCATCAGCACGGGAGGGGATACGCACATACTCACGCGACCATGTCCGTGAGGTTCATGGACACGGTCGCGTAAGTGGTGCGTATTCCCTCCCGTGCTAATGCGTGCTGCTCGCATACCAAAGTTTCTATCACTGTATAGAAGTAAAAAACGCGACCGGGCTTATCCGGATTTTCAGGGTCAATTGGTTTTTCGAGTAAAAAATGTGAAACTTCAGAACTAATAAAAAATCTGATAACAGTTTTTTAATATAATGTCTATCACGCGCGTAATTTGCAATAAGTCCGATAAAAATTTATGCAGGCAATAAAATGTCAACATCTTTTCTGCAAAACGTTTTTTTTTCTTCGTCCAAAGATGTTACATTCGGTACAGTCACACGTACGCACGTAAGTAAAGTGATTTTATATAGTATTGTAATATTATTTACATAATATAAGAGTATATTATAAATATAGGTATCATTCATCAAGATCGTCAGAAGTCGTTGAAAGTAAAAATGTCTGTTCGAACGATCAGGTAAAGCATCCAACAATATGGCGTTGTTACGGCAAGTCAGTGACGAATGCTACACTGACAATTCTTGCGTGCCATTTATAAATAAAAAAATATTTATAACAAACAGCACTTAAAATCGCTGAAGTACACTTGTAGAAAGTTTCGAGTTCTCACTTTTTCCGTGGGCAAACAATGCAAAACCGTAAAATAAGCCGTGAAATGAGGCCTATTCACACAAGAAAGCGCGTGAGTTAGACAAAGACGGATAATCTCTCCTTGTCTCACTAAAGGCAAATTGACAGGCGCGAGTCAACGACGAACGCCACACTGATAATTCTTGCGTGCCATTTATAAATAAAAAAATATTTATAACAAACAGCACTTGAAATCGTTTATGTGCACTTGTAAAAAGTTCCGAGTTCTCACTTTCTCCCAGGACAGATTATACAAAATTGTGAAATAAACCGTCAAATGAAATCTACTCTCCCAAAAAATGCCTGTGGTAAGACTCCAGGAGAAATTATCCGTCTTTGTCTAACTCACGCGCTTTCTTGCGTGAGTAGGCCTCATTGCACGGCTCATTTTACAGCTTTGCATAGTTTGTCCACGGAAAACCTAAGCTTGTCTGTGGTAAGACAAGGAAAGATTCGTCTTTGTCTGACTCATGCACTTTCTAGCGTGAATAGACCCCATTTCACGGCTCATTTTACGGCTATGCATAGTCTGTCTAGGGAAAATATGAGAACTCGGAACTTTTTACAAGTGTAAGACAAGAAAAGATTTGTCTGTCTTTGTCTAACTCACGCCACATGCGACACATAGTACAAAAAGAAATCTATTACTGATATATGACGTGCAGCGCCCTCATATAGCAAAACACTGAACTCAATGGCATGAGAAAATGACATACAGGGTGATTGGAAATAATCGCGGTTATTCGGTTAATATTCTCGTATTTTTAAGCGAATTCTAAGACTATTTTTCCTTTTGCAAAATGTTATCCGAGACTTAGTTGCTGAGGTATAAAGAGAAATAGTTAGCCATTCACAGGCCAGATACAGAAAATAGGTAGGGACGGCACAATTCACCGTCAGACACAGACGTTGGGCAATACACATGTGACAATATTCATACATCTTAGTTTGTAAATTTTCAATGCTTGCGTCAATATGATTGTATATACACAATAATAAATCAATTATTTTAACTCAGTTGAATATGATTATAACATAACATGTAAGGGTAAAATAGTCGATTGCGTTCGCGCACGCGAACTTGACCTAAGTGCAATATAAACTTTACAAATACGAAAAATTTTAAAAATAAGCACGAAAAAGAAGAACGAAACATTAATCGTACAAAACATAACCCAGCAAACACAGAATATGACTATGATATAACACAGGAGTAACATGTAATATAACTGCTTATACGTTATTAATATTGAAGTTACTTAATTTCCTTTATAACTGCGATATAACTATGTTATAAAATTGTTATGTTATTATGTTATTTACTGGTTAAGTTACATCAACAATATAATAGCAACATAACTTTAATATAACATGTTATTTAAGAAGCCTAATGTTTGTATTACATTTCATTTGTGCAATATTTTTATACACAAATGTGAAATTATATTTTAGATGTTTCTCGTATATAAAATGTGATATTTTAATATATGCAAGGATCGTTATCACGATATTGTAAAACTAGAGTTCTTACAAAAAGAGTCTAATCATAACCTTACTCTGTCAAAGTATGTGAGAGAGGAAGAAGGAATATTCTCTCTTTTTTGCGAGCATGTTGTTAAAATTTGATTACTGATACAACATTGTATCAATATTAATTGCATTGTGATAGTCGTGTCAAACATTTATCAACAAATATGTCATAACATTTTTTGAGCGATATAAGATCTTATATAAGATCCTCCGCCTTGCCCTCCCCCCCGGCTCCACCGTCATGTGCTATGCAGACGACACTATGGTGTTGGCCGGGGGTAGAGACTGGCGAGACGCCCTGGTCATGGGGCGTTTGGCGGTGAATCAGATGGTATGCTTCCTAAATATGATGGGTCTCAAGGTGGCCTGAATACTGAATTTATGTTTATGCATGATTGGTCCAGGAGGGAGTCACCTAGGGCCTGAGTCCGGATAGACGACATCTACGTGAAGACGGGTCCCACGATAAAGAATCTGGGACTCGTCTTGGATGGCACATGGGGGTTCCAGAAGCACTTTGAGCTTCTGGCCTCCAAGTTGGGTAGGGTGGCGAACATGTTAGGTGGCCTCCTGCCCAACCTCGGCGGCCTAAAAAGGAAGGCGCGGCGGTTGTATGCCGGCGTCGTCCATTCCATGGCCCTTTACGGGGCCCCGAGATGGCGACCAACCAGCGCATCATAGCGTTGGGACACCGCGCTCAGCGGTGGGTCGCCATCCGTCTCGCCCGGGCTTACAGGACGGTATCGCATATAGCCGCCACGGCCCTGGCCGGTTTCCTCCCGCTGGGGCTCCTTGCGCAAATGCACACCGAGAATTATCGACGTGTCAAGAAGCTTCGAAGTGGGGGAAACCAGAAACATCTGTTCATCGTAATGGCACGTACGCAGGCCCGTCAACGCCTCCTCCTAAGGCGGAGTATACACCTGGAGAGGGCGACAGGCCTGTCGGGACGGAGGATCGCCGAGGCCATTCGGCCCTGTCTACAACAATGGGTAGACAGAGCCCGCGGTGAGTTGTCTTTTCAGACAACGCAGGTATTCACCGGACATGGTTGTTTCGGTGGTTACCTGCACAGGATTGGTAGGGAGCTTACTTCCCGCTGCCACCACTATGGTGCCGAGGTAGACTCGACGCAACACACTCTGGAGGAGTGTCCCTTCTGGGTGGAGAAGCGCCGGGTCCTAATTGAGGTGGTGGGGGCGGACCTTTTTCCCCCGATCCTTATCAGGGGTATTTTTGGGGAAGATGAGGGCTGGTTTGCCGTCACCTCCTTCTGCGACAGGGTGCTGTCGCAGAAAGAGGAGGCAGAAAGAGAGAGGAGGGGCGAGATCGCCCCTCGGGACGGGGAGAGGCGCCGAAGAAGAAAGAAAAGGGCACTTCTCCCACTTCGCATTTGCGCGGAATAGAAGGATGGCGCATCCGTGCGCGGGGAGGGGACGTCACCGCTGGCGTTCCTTCCTCTGGGGTACCTGCGGGTGTGCCGCCCCCCCCCCC
>NW_022639592.1:720122-721669 GCF_010583005.1 Odontomachus brunneus
GGGGGGGGGGGTGTGATAATAGATGGCGCCTGGCTGAGACGCGACATAAGGCGCGAATCCCCCCCCGTGACTAGAATTCAAAGACCAGGCGCCTCCGTGAAGGGGGCAAGGTAACCAGTTCGCCAGCGCGGGGGCCACTCACCCTTCCCTCCCAAAGTACGGGGTCTCCTGACCGAGGGCATAATGGCTCCTTCATCTCATAACCTCGGTTGGGAATGAAGGGGCGGGCCAGGTCCGGACGGGACCGGATCTGGCCCATAATGCCCGTTCTTGAGGGAATTTTATGACCGGACAGGGGGCCCCATGTTCGGTCACGGAGGATTTGGTAAAGTGGACCGAGGGGGAGAGTCCCCCCCCGGTCCGGGAGTGGAGGCGGGCTGAACCGCCCAACGGCTGAAGGCGTTCCGAAAGTTATGCGCAAGCGGTTTCTGGGACACTCCCTTGGTGGTCGCAAGGCGCCCGGCAGAAGTTTTAGTGAGTAGGCCCCCTCCCCGGTTTTATCCGGAGGGAGAGAGTCCTACACTACTCCTGGGGAAGTCCCGTATTCCCCGGGGGTGTGCGTAATGCATTTCCTCTGCCTTAACAAAAAAAAGGTGGGATGTTGCCGTTCTGTCTACAGACGCTGTTGACAGACTGCGCAAAATCTGCTCGCGCAGATTTGGTTATATGGATATTAAATTTCTATCGGTAATATATTAAGTCGTTTATGAAAAGCACGAACTAAAAACACGATTAATTTAGATAGAATTTTTTAAATTGTTTTCTATTGGACATTTCAAGCAGGAATAAGTTGTTCATTCGTTAATTTCTGATAGCATTGCAAAGAGTTTTGTTTGAAAGTTATTATAAGATATGAAATCTTATTATTCGTAAAATTCTCATAAAATATGATATACATTTATTCGTAATAATTGTATAAATTTTGATTTGAATGGGATATGAAATATTTTAATAATATCACTCTTACGAAAAAAAAAAACAAAAAACCCTAAATTTGGAGTGTAAACACCCAAAAACTAAGGATAAACCTAAATTTTAGTGTTAACACCCAAAATTGAGGGTTTTTTCGTGTCTTTTTGTCGTAATGGTATTTTATATTTTTATCGTTAATATATTAACTCACTTACGAAAATCAGGAATCAGAAACACGATTAAAGTACATAAGAATATGTCTAAATATAGCTTCCGGAATGGAGCCGTGTCTTGAATCAGCGATATGTCGACGTTTTGCAAACGTTGCAGTTTGCATCATCAGGGCTGAGAACTCTGATACTGAGCTCCCTTGGGTAAAGGTAGTCCTTATATGCCCCCCTCCCCCCTTTGTGTAGATGGTGTTTAGGAAGTAGGGGACGAGGCTTGAATCCAGCCAATCAACGTATTTTAATTGATCAGCTGGTCAATTAAAAAACCGGGAGGGCAGTATGCCAAATAGAGTTTACTTACATACCTTTGTCTCGGTTGAGGTTGTTGGGATGTTTCAAAATTTCTAGACCTTCACGATGTTTTCTGGCAAAATAACTCTGTGAGGGAGCCAATCTGGTGGCTTT
>NW_022639592.1:721816-722419 GCF_010583005.1 Odontomachus brunneus
TTGGACTCCGTTTAGTTGCCCACTGTTCACTTGGACACAGAACGATGCGTGCTGTTCATTTGTACACCGTTCACTTGGACACCGTGGAATTGCTTGTCTGTTCACTTGGACACAGAAGGGTGCGCACTGTTCACTTGGACACCGTTCACTTGGACACAGTTCACTTGGACACCGTTCAATTGGACACCGTTCATTTGGACACCGTTCAATCGCCCACTGTTCACTTGGACACAGAAGGATGCGCACTGTTCATTTGGACACCGTTCACTTGGACATCGTTCAGTTGCTTGCTGTTCATTTGGACACAGAATGATGTGCACCGTTTATTTTATCATCATTTAATTATGTATCGTTTGTTTATGCAATGGATATGCAACTGATGAGAAATAAAAAATAGTTTTGTAGAAAATATTTGTGTTTTTATTTCGTTTTTATCACATCCAACCACAACGCCATATGCCTAGAGATATTCTAGAGACTCTATAAACAACGACATATGATTGGATGTGTCCGTTTGTCAATTTGCGCATCTGGAACTCACTCCAATTTTTGTACTACTATTTGTGATGTAGAGCGTGGGTAAATTGTGGTTTTGGTAATTAT
>NW_022639592.1:722463-722730 GCF_010583005.1 Odontomachus brunneus
GTCTCTAGAATATCTCTAGGCATATGGCGTTGTGGTTGGATGTGATAAAAACGAAATAAAAACACAAATATTTTCTACAAAACTATTTTTTATTTCTCATCAGTTGCATATCCATTACATAAACAAACGATACATAATTAAGTGATGATAAAATAAACGATGCACATCATTCTGTATCCAAATAAACAGCAAGCAACTGAACGATGTCCAAGTGAACGGTGTCCAAATGAACAGTGGGCATCCTTCTGTGTCCAAGTGAACAGTGGG
>NW_022639592.1:722740-722812 GCF_010583005.1 Odontomachus brunneus
TCTGCATCGTCCAGTTGTCTGATGTTCATTTGGACACAGAATGATGTGCACCGTTTATTTTATCATCATTTA
>NW_022639592.1:722822-725305 GCF_010583005.1 Odontomachus brunneus
GGCATCCTTCTGTGTCCAAGTGAACAATGGGCGATTGAACGGTGTCCAAATGAACGGTGTCCAAGTGAACAGTGCGCATCCTTCTGTGTCCAAGTGAACAGTGCGCATCCTTCTGTGTCCAAGTGAACAGTGCGCATCCTTCTGTGTCCAAGTGAACAGTGCGCATCCTTCTGTGTCCAAGTGAACAGTGCGCATCCTTCTGTGTCCAAGTGAACAGTGCGCATCCTTCTGTGTCCAAGTGAACAGTGCGCATCCTTCTGTGTCCAAGTGAACAGTGCGCATCCTTCTGTGTCCAAGTGAACAGTGCGCATCCTTCTGTGTCCAAGTGAACAGTGGGCGATTGAACGGTGTCCAAATGAACGGTGTGTAACTGAACGTCGTGCATTTTCTTTCGTGTCCAAAAACAACGGTGCCCAAAAGTTTCGTGTCCAAACGCACTGTGTCCAATTGAACCGTGTGTCAAGTGCCGTGTCCAATTGTACTTTGTCCAACTGAATGCCACTCCATCGCCGTTGTTCCTTGATTCGCGTACTGATCTTCCTCCCGGTTTCTCCTATATAAACTTTACCACAAGAGCAAGGGATCTTATATACACCTGATGTTTCTAGGCATGATTTCTGATCCTTCGGATTTGGGAGTAAATGGGAGAGCTTCTTATGGAGTTGGAAGATTACTTTGATTTTGTGTTTATCCAAAATCCTGCTGATAGGTTCTGTTATGCCCTGGAGATATGGAAGGACAGCCGTTTTTCTCTTTTCTCTCTCTTCATCTAGTGTGTCAGTGTTTTTAGGACTAACAATTCTGTTTTTATGGTTTTTTATTATTTGCGAGATGTTTTTGCTGTTGTATCCATTTTTGGTTAAGGCTGTACTGAGATGTTCTTGTTCTCCATTCAGAGAAGATGGTTCCGAAATTGTGAGCGCTCTGTAAACCAATGAACTTATGACAGAATTCTTTTGCGAGGGATGATGATGAGAGGTTGCATGTAGATATCGGTCCGTGTGTGTTGGTTTTCGGTAGACCTGGTGACTAAGGTGCCATCTTGGTTCTTTTGGACTAGCACATCCAGGAAGGGTATTTGATTATTTTGTTCCACTTCCATTGTGAACTGAATGTTGTGAATTGAGAAACCCGAGAAACTGAGAAAGAGTTTCCCTGCCATGATTCCAAATTACGGAAGTATCGTCCACATACCGAAACCATGATGGTTTCAGTGGTGCGTTCCTCAAAACTTTATTCTTAAAGTGTTCCATAAAGATGTTTGCAATGATAGGAGATATAGGAGATCCCATCGCCGCTCCAGAGGTTTGTTCGAAAAACTCTCCTTGGAACTGAAAATAAGTTGAAGTTAAGCAGTGTTCTATTAGTGGGAAGAGGTTGGCAGGAATTTCCTCGGAATTCTTGATGATGTTCAAAGTATCCTGGACTGGAACATTGGTAAACAGTGAGACTCATCAAAACTCACCAGGATATCGTTAGTATTCATCTTGATTTTTGTGATCTTATTCACGAAATCTGTTGAATTCTTCATATGGGAATCATTGAGACCAGTAAGTTTCTGGAGGGGTTTGGTGAGAGAGCGGGCTAACTGGTAGGTAGGTCCCCCAGTATTGCTCACAATAGGGCGTAAGGGCACTGATTCCTTGTGGATTTTTGGAAGACCGTAGAGTCTAGGTGCTGAAGAATCTTGAGGGGTTAAATACTTGATAGTTTGAAGAGGGAGACCTGCATTTTTCAGAAGAGAAGATGTTTTCTTCTCTATGCTGGATGTTGGGTTGCGTTTGAGTTTCCTGTAGACTTTTTGGTCTGAGAGTAAACTGTTGATTTTACTGCAATAGTCTTCCCTGTTCATAACTACAGTAGCGTTCCCTTTGTCTGCTGGTAAAATTAGGATCTTGTTGTTTTGTTTCAGACCGTGGAGAGCTCGGCGTTCTTCTTTGTTTATATTTTGTTTGGGAAGTTTGGCTTTGCGTAGGATGTTGGTTGTTCGATTTCTGATGTCATTGCTTGCCTCTAAAGGAAGGTGGAAAATAGCCGTTTCAATTTGGCTGATGATTTCTTCCGTAGGGATACTAGAGGGAGTGACAGCAAAATTGTGTCCCTTAGCTAGAACAGCGACTTCGGATGGTGATAGGTCTTGATCGCTGAGATTCTTAACTGTATGTGTGAGAACTGGCATTTGAGTCTGTGGATTGATCTTATCATACTTGCTCTTCTGTTTTTGTGTTCTTGCCTCAGCTGAGTGAACAGCTTGTTCGTGAGTAACTCGATCCAGTGTCAGCCACAGCTCAGGCTCCAACGATTTTGCGGGAGAGAGATGTAATTTTAATAGTTTTTAGGATATCTCAGCCAAGTTCTTCTTGGTGGCTGAGATTCGGTCTTTGACTAACCTCAACGACGCTTGTCGTAGAATGCCTTTGGCCTGGTTAGAAGATGGAAATGGGTTTTTTAATTGAAAGCATTTCGGTACTACATGATGGTCG
>NW_022639592.1:725315-726553 GCF_010583005.1 Odontomachus brunneus
TATCATACTTGCTCTTCTGTTTTTGTGTTCTTGCCTCAGCTGAGTGAACAGCTTGTTCGTGAGTAACTCGATCCAGTGTCAGCCACAGCTCAGGCTCCAACGATTTTGCGGGAGAGAGATGTAATTTTAATAGTTTTTAGGATATCTCAGCCAAGTTCTTCTTGGTGGCTGAGATTCGGTCTTTGACTAACCTCAACGACGCTTTTCGTAGAATGCCTTTGTCTTGGTTAAAAGATGGAAATGGGTTTTTTAATTGAAAGTATTTCGGTACTACATGATGGTCACGGCACCGTTTTAAAAACGCTAGACCCAACATCCAACATAGAGAAGAAAATATCTTCTCTTCTGAAAAATGCAGGTGTCTCTCTTCAAACTATCAAGTATTTAACCCCTCAAGATTCTTCAGCACCTAGACTCTACGGTCTTCCAAAAATCCACCAGGAATCAGTGCCCTTACGCTTTATTGTCAGTAATATTGGGGGACCTACCTACCAGTTAGCCCGCTATCTCACCAAACCCCTCCAGAAACTTACTGTTCTCAATGATTCTCATATCAAGAATTCAACAGATTTCGTGAATAAGATCACAAAAATCAAGATGAATACTAATGATATCCTGGTGAGTTTTGATGTAGTCTCACTGTTTACCAATGTTCTAGTCCAGGATACTTTGAAGATTATCAAGAATTCCGAGGAAATTCCTGCCAACCTTTTCCCACTAATAGAACACTGGTTAACTTCAACTTATTTTCAGTTCCAAGGAGAGTTTTTCGAATAAACCTCTGGAGCGGCGATGGAATCTCCTATATCTCCTATCATTGCAAACATCTTTATGGAACACTTTGAGAATAAAGTTTTGAGGAACGCACCACTGAAACCATCCACATGGTTTCGGTATGTGGACGATACTTTCGTAATTTGGAATCATGGCTGGGAAACTCTTTCTCAGTTTCTCGGGTTTCTCAATTCACAACATCCCAGTATTCAGTTCACAATGGAAGTGGAACAAAATAATCAAATACCCTTCCTGGATGTGCTAGTCCAAAAGAACCAAGATGGCACCTTAGGTCACCAGGTCTACCGAAAACCAACACACACGGACCGATATCTACATGCAACCTCTCATCATCATCCCTCGCAAAAGAATTCTGTCATAAGTTCATTGGTTTACAGAGCGCTCACAATTTCGGAACCATCTTCTCTGAATGGAGAACTAGAACACCTCAGTACAGCCTTAAC
>NW_022639592.1:726584-731942 GCF_010583005.1 Odontomachus brunneus
CTGGATGTGCTAGTCCAAAAGAACCAAGATGGCACCTTAGGTCACCAGGTCTACCGAAAACCAACACACACGGACCGATATCTACATGCAATTTCTCATCATCATCCTTCGCAAAAGAATTCTGTCATAAGTTTATTGGTTTACAGAGCGTTCACAATTTCGGAACCATCTTCTCTGAATGGAGAACTAGAACACCTCAGTACAGCCTTAACTAAAAATGGATACAACAGCAAAAACATCTCGCAAATAATAAAAAACCAGAAGAACAGAATTGTCAGTCCTAAAAACACTGACACACTAGATGAAGAGAGAGAAAAGAGAAAAACGGCTGTCCTTCCATATCTCCAGGGCATAACAGAACCTATCAGCAGGATTTTGGGTAAACACAAAATCAAAGTAATCTTCAAACCCCATAGGAAGCTCTCCCATTTACTCCCAAATCCGAAGGATCAGAAATCATGCCTAGAAACATCAGGTGTATATAAGATCTCTTGCTCTTGTGGTAAAGTGTATATAGGAGAAACCGGGAGGAAGATCAGTACGCGAATCAAGGAACACCAACGATGTACCAAGTATGGTCACTTTACTCAATCAGCCCTAGTTGAACACTGGATGGAGACTGGACACTCCGTACAATATGAGAAAGCCACCAGATTGGCTCCCTCACAGAGTTATTTTGCTGGAAAACATCGTGAAGGTCTAGAAATTTTAAAACATCCCAACAATCTCAACCAAGACAAAGGTATGCAAGTAAAATCTATTTGGCATGCTGCCCTCCCGGTTTTTTAATTGACCAGCTAATCAATTAAAATACGCTGATTGGCTGGATTCAAGCCTCGTTTCCTACTCCCTAAACATCATCTACACAAAGGGGGGGAGGGGGCATATAAGGACTACCTTTACTCAAGGGAGCTCAGTGTCAGAGTTCTCAGTCCTGATGATGCAAACTGCAACGTTTGCGAAACGTCGGCATATCGCTGATTCAAGACACGGCTCCATTCCGGAAGCTGTATCTAGACATTGTATCAATGGCCGTGAAAGCCTCAATCTAGTACATAAGAATATTTCTTTTCGTTTTCTATCGGACATTTTAAGCGAGGATGGTTTCCGGACTCTGTTCGCAATGAAACTAAATTGAGATACAAGCTCGCTATTGTAGTTATGTTCGGGAACGGTTGCATTTCTGGATAATTTATGTAATAGATAATGAAACGATAGAGTCCATTTCTTTTCCCACTTCTTCATTTCTCCTTCTCTATCCTATCCTCTCGCGCGATATACACACACTCTTAAGCAATAAGATAGTGTTAAGCTGCGTTATTGAAAGAAAAAGAAGGAGAGCGCGCATTGGCTGTTTTTGGGCGCACCGCGGCCGCTGTGCTTGCTTCGAACCCCCGTGGAGTTAGCACCCAATATTCGAAAAAATGCAATAATTCTAAAACTAATTCGTTTGCTCATCCTTAGCACATATTTGCACATTAAGAATTTTCGTTTGCACACTTCTAGTTGCAAAGTTATTAAAAAAACAATTTTGGGGGACCAGCTTTACACTAGCCCTCCAACATTGAAAAAAGTAAACTTTCTATAGCTCAAACGATTGCTCATTGTTTGCACATGTTTGCACACCAAAAGTTTTTATTTGCACACCTTTAGTTTAAAAAATATTTAAAAAATAATTTTAGGGAGGCTAACTTCACACTAGCACCTCAAGTTGCCCAAATTCGACTCACAGTGCATGTAATCGATAGATTCTCGTTTGCACATTTCGAAACAACTCGAGTTTTTGTTTGCACACCTCTAGAAAAATGTTATTTAACATTAAACTTTGGGGGACCTAACTTCACACTTAGCGAAACCTATGTTATAATTGCAGGAAAAAATTGTCTAACGCATGATATCGTTAGATTTTCTTGTGCATATTTCGAAACAAGTCGAGTTTTCGTTTGCACACCTCTAGAAAAAAGTTATTTAATATTAAACTTTGGATGGGCCAACTTCACACTTGTCGAAACCTTTTTTTTGTTTTTAAGGCAGAGGAAATGCATTACGCACACCTCCAGGGAACGCGGAAGTTCCCCAGGTATAGTGTGGGACTTTCCCTTTCCGGCACTAACCGTCGGAGGGGGACCCTAGCGGCCATTGCGAGGACGTCCCGGGAATCGCTTGCGCATAACTTTTGGGACGCCCTCAGCCGCCGGGCTGGTTGTAGTCCGATCCGCTCTCCTCCTGGGTCGCAGAAGAAACTATAAACCCCCGGGCTCATCCTTCCTATATTTGTGGCTGAGCGTGAGTCCCCCCGCTCAGCCACCCTATCCCTATTGGGGTATACCAGGGACCAGGTCCTCTCCCACAAGAACCCAGCCCACCCCACTGGACCCGACCGTGGTTTACGGGGGTGAAAGGGGCCCCAGGGGAGCATATCCCTTTACCCTCACGTTCAGGTCACCTCTGTCTCTAGGAGGGAAGCAAGCGGCCCCTGCAGGTGGGCCACTCCTCTCTCCCGGAGGCACCTGGTATGACTTCTCGTCACGGGGGGATTCGCGCCTTAAGCGTATGACGCGTCTCCCTTCCACAACCAGGCGCCTTCTGTAATCGTTCCCCCGCCGGGTCCTCCGGCGATTATCGCCGTATGAGGGGGGGGGGGACGGCGCAGCCACAAGTATCCCGGGGAGGGAACGCCAGCAGTGACATCCCCTCCCCGCCCTCGGGTGCGCCGCATCTCTATTCCGCGTGCGTGCGCGGGTGGGAGAGACGCTCTTCTTCTCCTCCTAGGGCGCCTCTCTTCATCCCGAGGGGCTGCTTCGCCCCGCCTCACCCTTTCCTCCTCCTTCTTCTGCGACATGACGTCATCGCAGAAAGAGGTGGCTGCCAGCCCTCAACTCCCGTATGCATGGCCCTGACAAGGGCCGGGGGAGAGAGGTCCGCCCCCACCACCCCGACTAGGACCCGGCGCTCTGCCACCCAGGAGGGACACTCCTCCAGGGTGTGCTGTGCCGAGTCCACCTCGGTACTACAATGGTGGCAGCGAGAGGTGTGCTCTCTTTCAATCTTGTGCAGGTACTCACAGAAACACCCATGTCCGGTGAGTACCTGCGTTGTCCGGAATGTTTATTTAACATTAAACTTTGGGGGGGTCAACTTCACACTTGCGGAAACCTATGTTATAATTGCAGAAAAGAATTGTCTGACGCATGATATCGTTAGAGTTTTGTTTCAACACATTTCAAAACAACTCGTTTTCGTTTGCTAATCTCTAGAAAAAAAGTTATTTAAGATTAAACTTTGAAGGGGCCAACTTCACACTTGCCGAAATTTATAATTTTACAAAAAAATTGTTTGACGCATGATATCGTTAGATTCTTGATTGCCCATTTCGAAACAAATCGAATTTTTGTTTGCACCTCTTTAGGAGAAAAATTATTAAACCTTGGGGGGGGGGGCCAATTTCACACTTGCCGAAATTTATAATTGCAAAAAAAATTGTCTGACGCATAGTATCGTTAGATTTTCGTTTGTACATTTCGGAACAACTCAAGTTTTCGTTTGCACACTTCTAGAAAAAAAGTTATTTAACATTGAACTTTTGGGGTGCCAACTTCACACTTGCCGAAACTTATAATTCCACAAAAAATTGTCTGACGCATGATAACATTAGTTCATCTTTAGATATTTAGCATTCCATTTTAATATTTTCAAGTTTATTATTTTAAGATTTGAATTCTAACAAACTTTTTCGCTGCAAATATTTCCTTTTAGTCCTCTACATAACAAGTTTATTTTTCTTTTTATGTTTGTCAATTATATAAGTATATAGTTTATTGTACATATATTTCCTACATATTATAAGAAGTTTCGTGTATTTTATTTTTATGATACATTTATTTGGATTTTTGTACTTTGCAAGCAAACACTAGATATTTCTGGTATATTTACAAAATGTTCCACAATTCCAATAATAATATGTCAATAATATGTTAATAATATGTTGCTGTATTACCAGATTATTTTTAACTGTTTTATTTAACTCCTACGTATATAGTTAAATAGAACACTCTGCCGTTTTGTATTCAACATTAATTTTTTATATTCACGAAATATATATTTAATACCCAATAAGCAATTTGACCGCAGACTGCGCACACATTTGATAAAAAATTCACACCAAAACCATAGTCCCTATTAAGCTACGGTTTTGGCGATAGAGCCTGTTATTGGTCAATTGCAGCAGATTTGCAGCAAAATTCGCGCGGAGCTTGTCGCGCGACAAAACTTGCGCTGTTTCTGTTGCCAATCTGTTGTCAGATCGTTGAAGGCTTTGCACAGTTTTTGCAGCAAATTGTCTGTAAAAGTTTAAATAAAAATGTTGCATATAGACCCGCTCTACCTCTCTTCACCTCTCGTGTGAGGAATGTTGTGGAACGCCAAAGAGTTCGCCTGGAGTTATATAATGGCTACGTTTAGCAGAAAAAATTGCTGTGCAACTGTTGTACAATTCGTGAATCTGACTGAATGTATGCTCTTGTACTTGACTGGATCTAAAAGCATACACCAATCCGATATGCGAATTTTAGGGCAGTTGCAAAGCAACTTTCTCTGTTCAACGCAGTCATTGAATGAATGGGTGCGTTCAGCGGAAAAAGCGCTCAGTGAGCAATCAGTGATTATTGATTCTTACTGTTAGATCCTTAAATCTGGACCAATTACATTAAGGAATTGCTCAACTGTTGTGCAACTGTTGAGTTCGCTGGACGCACCCAATCTATCAATCAACCATCTCCAGTGTCAAAATTTTTGTGTATATATGTGGCGATCGCATGTTATAAAGGATATTAATATGTTGAAAAGTATCAAGGAAGATGACGTCAATCTGAGCACAGATTTCTATGAAAATAGCACGTACAAATAATATCATACATTATATGGGTACCTTATGTTTCCTCCGAACTCTAACTTTTATTTAAAAAGTAATCCTAAAAAACTTACGAATTCTCCTTTTGTTTATATTTTTTTCTTTCTTCATTTTCCTTTATTTTCAGTATCTATACAGCACATGATATCATTTGTATTGTATTTTCAAAGCAATTTGTGCTCAGATTGACGTTAGAAAGGAGAAAACTCTAGGAACACTTAAAGAATTCATCGTGCTATCTGCGAAACATTTACAAACACAGTAATGCTACATCATATACAGGGTGAGTCATCTGAATCTATCACCTCCAATAACTCGTTTGTGTTGCCAGGAATCGAAAAAAGTTTCATATAAAAGTTGTAGGGTTTCGAGGGGGAACCAAAATGGCGTACCTTTCAACTTTTGATTTTGACCGAAAGTGGGTTACTTCAACCGGAAGTGGTTTTTTT
>NW_022639592.1:732111-733049 GCF_010583005.1 Odontomachus brunneus
TATATATATATATATATATATATATATATATATATATATATATATATAGTAGTAAAAAGAAGTCCATCATTTTTCCAATAGATGACTTTATGTGTATCTCGCATTGTATAAGTGTGATCGGTTTACGCTAGATGGCGCTAGAAAGATAAGATTTCGTACTAAAAAACTTCTCAGACAGTTTTGTGATTGTTTGACTCAGTATTGTTTGAGTGCGCAAAGATGGACACCAGCAAAGAGAAAATACGCCGTATTTTACAGTTTTTCTTCGATAAAGGCAAAAACGCAAGCTAGGCGGCTGAAAATGTGAATAGTGTTTATGGTCCTGATACTGTAACAGCCAATCACGCGCAATTTTGATTTCGTGATTCCGTTTCGGTAATTTTTATGTCAAAGATGCATCACGCTCTGGAAGGCCAATTGTCGAAAATGTCGATAAGATAATGAAAATCGTCGAGTCCGACCATCATGTAAGCACTGTTTCGATTGCCCAGGAGCTAAACATTGCACAAAAAACCGTTTGGAACCACTTGAATAAGGCTGGATACAAAAAGAAGTTTGATGTATGGGTGCCACATGAGTTAACGCAAAAAATCCTCATGGACCGAATTTCCATCTGCGAATCGCTACTGAATCGCAACAAAATCGACCCATTTCTGCAATGGATAGTGACTGGTGATGAAAAGTGGGTCACTTACGACAACGTCAAGCGAAAACGGTTGTGGTCGAAACGCTGTGAGCCGGCGCAAATGGTGGCCAAGCCAGGATTGACGGTCAGGAAGGCTTTGCTATGTGTTTGGTGGGATTGGCAGGGAATCATCCACTATGAGCTGCTCCCCTACGGCCAAACTCTTAATTCGGACCTGTACTGCCAACAATTGGACCGTCTGAAGGAATCAATCGCCCAGAAGCGGCCAGCTTTGACCAATAGGAGAGGAATT
>NW_022639592.1:733101-733538 GCF_010583005.1 Odontomachus brunneus
CGTCTGAAGGAATCAATCGCCCAGAAGCGGCCAGCTTTGGCTAATAGGAGAGGAATTGTGTTCCATCAGCACAACGCCAGGCCACACACATCGATTGTGACTCGCCAGAAGCTCCAGGAGCTTGGTTGGGAGGTTCTTATGCATCCACCTTATAGTCCGGACCTGGCACTAAGTGATTACCACCTGTTCCTGTCTATGGCGAATGATTTTGCTGGTGAAAAATTCGCCTCAAGAGAAGCTTGTGAAAATTGACTGTCCCAGTTTTTTGCCAATAGGGACAAGGGTTTCTATGAGAGAGGCATAATGGAATTACCTTCAAAATGGCAACAAGTTATCGAACAAAACGGTGCATATTTGACCTAAATCGGATCATTCTAACTATGCTAAATAAAGCCTTCAATTTCATGCAAAAATAATGGATTTCTTTTTACTACACC
>NW_022639592.1:733548-735652 GCF_010583005.1 Odontomachus brunneus
AATTTCTTTTTACTACACCTTATATATATCTTTACAAAAAAGAATCGTTATAAATAAATTTATAATGTCCAAGTTCAACGTATAAAGTTATTAACAAAGAAACTCGTTTTCAATGTTTAATATTATTTTGTAAAAAAGATGTGATATAAAACCAAAATTACTTTTTCACAAAAAAAGTAAAAAAAAGGGGCCAAGTGCACGCGCGTTAGCATTAAACTTAAAAAAAAATCGTCATAAACTTTCTTTACCAAAAAAATCGTTATAAATAAACTTCACCAAAAACATTATAAATCAATTTTACAAAAAGAAAAAATCGTTATAAATAAACTTTACAAAAAAATCATTATAAATAAATTATAAACAAAAACTCAGTCAAAAGATATTTGGAAAAATATTATTAAAACAATCTTATTCAGATCAATTGTACTTTCGTAAATACTCTATTAAAAAATACAAGACAGTTTTATATACTGTTGCATGTGTTGCACTTCAGTATGCAAGTTCTGAGCCCGATCCCCGTAGTTACGAGGTTTTTAAGGAGCTGTTGATAAACAACAGTTGATGAGAGTTTACGGACGGTTTACGCGAGAATAAGACGTACGATTTTGACGCACATTATAACTATTCTGGTTCCTCGATTCTCCATTAAAGAGTTTTACATTTTCTTAAAACGTGTATTCATTTCTCCTGCGTCCACGAGAATAACATTTTCGGGGTTCGTCCGGAATCAAGTGAAAAAAAATTCGCGGACGATTTGAAAAGTGTCGCGAGTGAAAGTGAGAAAGAAGAAAGAAATGACTAGTGGGGAAGGACGCAGTTTCGCGGGGCCGAGCGGACGGAAGCGCACCAGGGCTGATGTTGTGACACCGACGGAATTGACAGGAGGAGTCTCGGCATCGGCAGAAATTTTGGCGCTGCAGGCTGCTCAAGAAGAATTGCGGCTCTTACGAGCGGAACGAGAGCGAGAGCGGTTGGAGCTTCGTGAGCTGCGTCGGACTGAACGGGAGGATTGTCAAGGCCAGTCTTTTCCATTTTCCCGTAGTTGTCAGTTTGAATTGAAACCAGATATTTTTGATGGAACCGTTCCATTACGGGAATTCCTTTGTCAATTTAATTTGATAGCGCATGCTAATGGTTGGGATGAGGCGACAAAGGCGGTTGTTTTAGCAGCAAATTTAAGGGGAAAAGCGCGCTCGGTTTTGAATGGAATAGAAGAAAATTTAGATTTTAAAGAAATTTGTTCGCGGTTAGAATTGCGTTTTGGAGAATTGGAGTTGTTTCAAAATTTTTATGCTCAATTTTCCAATAGAAAACAGAAGTTTGGGGAGGATTTTGCTTCGTTCGGTTCGGAATTAGAACGTTTAGTCCAAAAAGCATATCCGGAATGTTCTTTCGAGATGAGAGAAAAAATCGCTTGTGCACAATTTTTAATTGGATTATCGGATGATTTCGTGAAGCAAACTCTTCAATTGGAGAATGTTATTTCTTTAAGAGTTGCTATAGAAAGGGCAAAAGTCATTAAAAATATTCGAGAAAATAATTTTTCTCATTTTAGAGGAAATTTTAAAATAAATTCAGAAAATAAAAGGAATTTTGAAAGAAGATTTTCGGGGAGAAATAATTTTAATAAAAATAAAGGGGATTTTGGAAAGACTGTTGATAAAAAAGAGAATGTTATTTATTCAAGAGAAAATTTGTTTAGGAAAAGAAATAATGCTGGGGAATGTTGGAACTGTGGAAGTTTTTCGCATTTTCGGGCGGAATGCCCGACTTTGGTTAATGTTTCCGAAAAGAAAAGGGAAAACTAGATTTAGTCGAATGGGTCGAATGGGGCCATTTCGACTGGAAAAAGTAAATTCCCGATTAATTCTGGTGTAGATCAGAGTAAACAAGTTAATTTTTGTTATGAAGGATTTTTAAATAAACAATTTTGTAGATTTAAGTTGGATACGGGCTCAGATGTTTCTGTGGTGAATGAAAAATTTATTAATTGTCCAGAGGAATTTTCTTCGGAAGTTAATAGTTGCTTATTTTATCCTACAGGTGAGATAGTTCCCGTTATTTGTCAAATTAAAGTAAATGTTCAATTGGGAAGAATTGTAAG
>NW_022639592.1:735662-735787 GCF_010583005.1 Odontomachus brunneus
ATTTTCTTAAAACGTGTATTCATTTCTCCTGCGTCCACGAGAATAACATTTTCGGGGTTCGTCCGGAATCAAGTGAAAAAAAATTCGCGGACGATTTGAAAAGTGTCGCGAGTGAAAGTGAGAAA
>NW_022639592.1:735797-735957 GCF_010583005.1 Odontomachus brunneus
GAGAGATTTTTCTATGTTTGTTGTCAAAATGAAGGATGATTGTCTTTTGGGAAAAGATTTTCTATCTTTATTAGATTTGGAATCTTGTTTTCGTTCTGCGTTAGGAATTTCTTGTGAAGTCAATGTTCAGGAAAATTTTGCTTGTAGGCGGATTATTCAA
>NW_022639592.1:736101-738086 GCF_010583005.1 Odontomachus brunneus
GATGATTGTCTTTTGGGAAAAGATTTTCTATCTTTATTAGATTTGGAATCTTGTTTTCGTTCTGCGTTAGGAATTTCTTGTGAAGTCAATGTTCAGGAAAATTTTGCTTGCAGGCGGATTATTCAACAAAATCGAATACCAACGTTTCTATCTGAATTATTCGAACAAGATTCAAAGAATTTGAATTTTCAGCAGAGAGAGATTTTTGCAGAGTTATTAGTTGAGTTTCAAGATGTATTTTCGGATAAAATTGTGGCTGGAAATTGTGGACTTTTGGAACATAAAATCAAATTAATTGATTCTCGTCCCATTAAACAGGTTCCTCGTCGAATTCCTTTTCATTTACGTGCGGAGGCGGATAAGATTATTGAGGAGATGAGGAATAAAGGTATAATTGAGGAGTCTCAAAGTCCTTGGGTTTCTCCGGTAGTTTTAGTTAAAAAAAAAGATGATTCTATTCGTTTTCGTGTAGATTTTCGTAAACTAAATGCTATTACAGTAAAAGATTCTTTTCCCATTCCTCGAATTGACGATACTATTGATCAATTATCAGGGAATTCTTGGTTTTCAACTTTAGATTTGAAAAGTGGTTATTGGCAAGTGAAGATTGATCCGAAAGATAGAGAAAAAACAGCTTTTTCGATAGGGAAAGGATTATGGCAGTTTACAGTTTTGCCAATGGGTTTGTGTAATGCTCCAGAGACTTTTGAAAAACTGATGGAACAAATTTTGAAAGGATTATTACATGAAATTTGTTTAGTCTATTTAGATGATGTGATAGTTTTTGGGAAAACTTTTGAGGAAGTAGTTAAGCGTTTAAGGACTGTTTTTCTTAGATGTCGTATTTCTGGAATGAAATTAAATCCTAAAAAGTGTGTTCTTTTAAATAATTCGGTTAAGTATTTAGGTCATGTTATTTCTGATAAAGGTGTTTCTACGGATCCTGAAAAGATTTCTGCTGTCGCTGATTGGCCGATTCCTCAAAATAAAAAGCAGTTACGAAGTTTTCTTGGATTTTGTTCTTATTATCGGAAATTTGTAAAAGGATTTTCTATTATTGCTAAACCTTTATTTGTTCTTACAGAGAATCAATCGAAATTTGTTTGGTCTCATTGTTGTCAGGAAGCTTTGAAAATTTAAAGAAAGCTCTAATTATTTCTGCAGTGTTGTCATTTCCTTTAAAAAGTGGTGAATTCATTCTCGACACGGATGCTTCAAATTTTGGTATCGGTGCAGTTTTGTCTCAGGTTCAAAATGGTCAAGAAAAAGTTATTGCTTATTTTAGTCGTATTTTAAATAAAGCTGAAAGAAATTATTGTACTACTCGTCGGGAATTGTTAGCTGTGGTAGAATCTATTAAATCTTTTAATCATTATTTATATGGTCAGAAGTTTTTGGTAAGAACGGATCATGCTTCTCTTAAATGGTTATTATCTTTCAGGGATATTGAAGGTCAATTGGCTCGTTGGATTGAGAAGCTTCAATGTTATAATTTTGAGATTTGTCATCGTAAAGGTTTGTCCCATGGGAATGCGGATGGCCTTTCAAGACGTCCTTGTATCAAGGAAAATTGTAAATATTGTGCTAAAATTGAATGTAGCAAGGAGAATGATAGTGGGATGGTAGCTCGGATAGTTTTGGGGGAAGAATTTCAAATAGATTGGCGGAAGGAACAGATGAAGGACTCTAATATTTTAATAATTTTACGGGGAATTGAGTCTGGTCGACGTCCTTCAAAGGAAGAAGTTTTTGAAAAAGATATTTCGGTTAAAATTTATATTTCTCATTGGGAGAGTTTAGTTGTTAAGAATGGCATTTTATTTAAAAAATGGGAAGCTCCTAATCTTAAATCTTCTCGTTTACAAATCATTGTTCCTCGTAATTTTATAAAGAAGATTTTAGAGAAAGCTCATGATTCTCCTTCCGGAAGACATATTGGAGTGAATAAGACTCTTGATAAAATTAGGAGTCGTTTTTATTGGGCT
>NW_022639592.1:738096-740157 GCF_010583005.1 Odontomachus brunneus
CATTTTATTTAAAAAATGGAAAGCTCCTAATCTTAAATCTTCTCGTTTACAAATCATTGTTCCTCGTAATTTTATAAAGAAGATTTTAGAGAAAGCTCATGATTCTCCTTCCGGAAGACATATTGGAGTGAATAAGACTCTTGATAAAATTAGGAGTCGTTTTTATTGGGCTACTTGTAAAAAGGATATAGAAGATTGGTGCAGATCTTGTAAGGTATGTATTTCAAAAAGAGGTCCTTCAAGTAAAGGCAAATCTCCTTTACAGGTTTTTAATGCGGGAGCTCCTTTTGAACGCCTTCAAATGGACATTTTGGGTCCTTTGCCTTCAACTTCTTGTGGGAATAAGTTTTTATTAGTGGTAGTTGATTGTTTTTCAAAATGGGTAGAAGCTTTTCCTTTAAAGAATATTAGATCCAGTACGGTGGCGGAAGTTTTTGTGAGGGAAATAATTTCGAGACATGGTGTGCCTTTAGAATTACACACTGATCAGGGTAGAAATTTTGAATCGAAATTGTTTCAGGAATTGTCTAAGTTGTTAGGTTTTAGAAAAACTAGAACTACTGCTTTTCATCCACAGTCGGATGGCCAAGTTGAGCGTCAACATCAGACAATTCTTCAATATTTATCTAAGTTTATTTCAGGGAATCAGAAAGATTGGGATCGTTGGGTTTCCATGTTTTTATTGGCTTATAGGACTTCTAAGCATGAGATAACAGGATTCTCTCCTGCAGAGTTATATTTTGGTCAAAATTTGAGGTTGCCTTTGGATTTGTTTTGTGGCTCTCCTCTTTCGAGTAATTATTTAGGGAACAGTTACATTCTCAATTTACAGGAAAAGTTGAATGAAATTTATCAGTGTGTTAGGAATTCTTTGAAAGTCAAAAGTGCTAAAGTTAAGATGCGCTATGATCAAAATACGAGATGGTTATCTTTTAAAGAAGGTGAAAAAGTATGGTTGTACACTCCTCGTAGGAGTTTGGGAAAAGCTCCTAAACTACAAAGTTTTTGGGAAGGACCTTTTGAGGTAGTTAAAAGAATTAATGATGTAGTTTATTGCATTCGCCGTTCTAAAAAAACATAAGAATAAGATAGTCCACTTGGATAGGTTGGCTTCTTATTTCGGAAGGAATTGATTATTTTCGTTGTCATTAAGTAAAATTTTATCTGAGCCCGATTGTAAATAATTTATTTATTAAAAATAAGTTTAAGTGGTTGAACATTTGCTCTTTTCTTTTCTATTTTGTTTGTTGCAGTGGGACCAGAATGAAGTTATTTTCTTCAATTCGTCTTCACATCATTCGCTGAAGTTATTTGAAGATTTTGAAGTCCACTTTGCCTGCAGGTTTTTGATTGTGGTTTTTTCCTGCAGGCCTTCGACTAAGGCGAAGGGTAAATGCCAAGGTGGGGATTTGGGGAGATTTCCTTTTGGAAATCGTTGGGTCCACAAACGTTACCCCCCCCCCCCTTGTCTGAAGACCTCAGGCGGAAGGACATAGCAACAGGATCATTTTTTGAGGACTTCTTCAAAAACAATTATCCGGATATCTTCAACGGAAGGGAGGAGCAAGCAAGCCTGGTAGTATCTGCAGTAGCAACTGAGATAAGGGCAAGGAAGTTGGCCCTCGCCAAGAGTTGAAGAAGAAATCCGGTGGGTTGTCGGGACGACAACATTTTTGAAGAAGGGGAGCAGTGTTGCATATGTTGCACTTCAGTATGCAAGTTCTGAGCCGGATCCCCGTAGTTACGAGGTTGTTAAGGAGCTGTTGATAAACAACAGCTGATGAGAGTTTACGGACGGTTTACGCGAGAGTAAGACGTACGATTTTGACGCACATTATAACTATTCTAGTTCCACGATTCTCCATTAAAAAGTTTTATATTTTCTTAAAACGTGTATTCATTTCTCCTGCGTCTACGAGAATAACAATATTCTCTACAAAAGAAATGATATCATGAGGTTACATTCGCCAAGTGCAAATGATTAATCATTTTTTAATTTTTTTTTATAAATGTGGTTTTGATTATATAATATATTTATAAATTAAATATGTTATTAATATA
>NW_022639592.1:740167-740393 GCF_010583005.1 Odontomachus brunneus
CACGCCAAGTGCGTTTTTGTAAGTTATTATAATTTTTTTTAATATTACTATATTTCCCTAATTATTTTATTTTTTATTTAATAATATGTGTATTATTACATGTGTAGTAGATTGACACTTTAATATATAATATATATATATATATAAAAGCACATTTTGCATGTTTGGATCGTAAGTAAATATACTAATAATATAAGTATGTTGATTTTTTTATTGATATTAACTG
>NW_022639592.1:740403-740621 GCF_010583005.1 Odontomachus brunneus
TCCTTGGCATACCCTTTTTTTTTTATAGACAAACGGTTCTCTTATTTTAATGATACCTATACAGCAGTTAATATCAATAAAAAAAATTAACATACTTATATTATTGGTATATTTAATTACGATCCAAACATGCAAAATGTGCTTTTATATATATATATATATATATATATATATATATATATATATATATATATATATATATATATATATATATATAT
>NW_022639592.1:740726-743730 GCF_010583005.1 Odontomachus brunneus
TATATATATATATATATATATATATATATATATATATATATATATATACATATATAATTATATATTAAAATGTTAATCTACTAAACATGTAATAATACATATATTATTAAAATAATAAAAAATAAAATAATTAGAGAAATACAATAATGTTAAAAAAAAATTATAATAACTTACAAAAAAGTACTTGGCGTGCCTTTTTTTAAATATTACATCGATAATCAATATAATATTTTGATAGTGATTACAATAAGAGAACCGTTTGCCTATAAAAAAACACGCCAAGTGCGTTTTTGTAAGTTATTATAATTTTTTTTAATATTACTATATTTCCCTAATTATTTTATTTTTTATTTAATAATATGTGTATTATTACATGTGTAGTAGATTGACACTTTAATATATAATATATATATATATATAAAAGCACATTTTGCATGTTTGGATCGTAAGTAAATATACTAATAATATAAGTATGTTGATTTTTTTATTGATATTAACTGCTGTATAGGTATCACCAAAATAAGAAAATCGTTTGTCTATAAAAAAAAGGTATGCCAAGGGCTTTTTGTGTAAGTTATTATGTAATTTTTTTAATATTATTGAATTTCTGTAATTATTTTATTTTTTATTTAACAATATATTATTAATATATTATTATAATAACATATTTAATTTATATATAATATAATCAAAACCACATGTTTATAAAAAAAATTAAAAAATGATTAATTATTCGCACTTGGCGAATGTAACCTCATGATATCATTTCTTTTGTAGAGAGTATGAAACTGTCTTGTATTTTTTAATAGAGTATTTACGAAAGTTCAGAGGTAGGGACTCCATTGCCCGAGACCTCAGTCTCTCTGACAGATCCTGTTCCCAAAGAGCAGAGGGACCCGCGGAGGGTCGGGACCGGGAAGAGAATTGACTCGCGGGAGAGGGGAAACCCCAACGAGAGTCCTCCTCCAGCGAGGAAGATAGGGGCGGGCCTGGAGGAGTGCGGAGCTATGCCATAATGGCTACTCGCCTCCTCCAGGCGAATCTCAACCGCGCTCGCGGAGTCTAGGAACTGTTCATGCAGTCCCTCCGCGAGCGCGGTGTGGATTGGTGATCGCCGCCAAGCCACACTTCGTCCCCGGGAGTCACCCTGGAATAATGGGTGACGTTGAGGGGCGGGGTGGTAAGTGCTCGGTCTGTGACCGGGGGTGATTTATTACCCCCGGTCCGGGAGGGGTCCTCAGGACTGCGGAGAGGGGTTCGCAGAAGTAATGCGCAAGTGGTCCCCGCGGGCCCCCTGACGACCGCTGAGGACAGACCCGCCAGGGATTTTAGTGGGTAGGGCCCCTGTCGAATCTTCTTCGGCGGGGAAGGAGTCCCACATAACCCGCGGTCTCCCCCCGGAGACCGTGGGTATGCGTAAAGGCATTTCCCCTGGCTTAAAAAAAAAAAAAAAGAAAAGGTAAGTGCTCGGTGGCGATCTACTGGCAAGCGGGTGATGCCTCCTCTCCAATCTCCTTCGTGCAGAGGGGGGGGGGGCTATGTCGCGGTCGAGTGGGGGGCCCTAGATGTGGTCGGGGTTTACGCCCCACCCTCGTGGGACCTCGCCCACTTCCAGCACCTTCTGGACCGGCTGGGAGACCTCATGTCGAGGCGCCCCCAAAGGCCGGTCCTGATGGCCGGGGACTTCAATGCTAAATCGGCGTTGTGGGGGTCCTCGGCCAGGTGCCAAAGGGGCGAGGTAATGGAGGAATGGGTCGTGTCTCACGGCCTCTGTATAATCAACAGTGGCTGAAGGAGCACCTTCGTCGGGCCGCGGGGGAGATCAGTGATCGATGTCACGCTAGCGTCTCCCCAGGCGGCCCGACTAATCTAGGATTGGCAGGTGGTGACCAGGGGTGAAAACCTCTCGGACCATAGGTATATCGTGGTCCGACTGGTCGCCACCCCCGAGGAGGTGCTCCTGAGGCGCGGCCACGGGGGCGCCCGACCACCAAGGTAGGCTCTCCGTAAGCTCGACCGCGACAAGTTGGCGGCCGCCCTAACGGCGGCCACATGGGCGAACCCGAGCCCCACACCGGGGACCCGGGCCGCCATTGAGGCCGAGGCGGCCGGAATCGTGGGCGTAATGACGGCGGCGTGTGACGCCGCCATGCCTGGATCCCGGCCGCATCCTCGCCGGTCCGTGTACTGGTGGTCGGCGGAAATTGCCGAACTTTGGCGCTCCGCTTGCCGAGCCAGGCGAGAAATGGATCGGCGGGGAAGGGACAGTGCGGGCAGGGTGGCCGCCGAGAGGGCGTACCGCGAAAAGCGAGGCGCCCTCAAGGCGGCCATCTTTACGGCCAAGGCCCGTGCATGGGATGACCTGGTCTCTACCATCGACAGGGACCCATGGGGACGCCCCTATCACATATTGATGCGGCGCTTGCGCAATTGGACGCCCCCTCCAACGGCGTCCCTGGACCCCGACTTCCTCGATGAGGTGGTGGGGGCCCTCTTTCATGGGGGGAAGCTTGTATTCCCCCCCTATGAGGGCCCCCCCAGACGGGGAGGAAGAATCGGTTGGGATCACCGAGGTGGAGATGGACAGGGCCATCAGGAAGCTCGGCGCCAAGAAAACGGCGCCGGACCCTGACGGTATCCCAGGCACAGTATGGGCCTTGGCGATGAAGGAAAGGGAGGTGAAAAGTCGCGTAATGCGGCTCTTCACCTTCTGTATGAGAACCGGAGTGTTCCCCAGCACCTGGAAGAGGGCCAATCTGGTCCTCTTCAGAAAGGGGGGCAAGTCGGAGGACAGCCCTTTCGCATATAGGCCGATATGCCTTTTTTTGGACGAGGCGGGCAAGTTATTCGAAAGGATAATACACATCCGCCTCGTCCAACACCTATCCCTGAGTAGTCCCACGCTAAACGAGGAGCTATACGGCTTCCGGGAGGGACGGTCGAGCGTGGACGCGATCTTGCGCGTCCTGTTCCTCTCGGAGGCCGTCGTGAGCGGGGGGGGGGG
>NW_022639592.1:743822-753858 GCF_010583005.1 Odontomachus brunneus
GGGGGGGGGGGGGGATTGTGTTGGCGGTGTCCTTGGACAGGGCCAACGCCTTCAACTCTCTCCCCTGGGATCAGGTGGAGGCGGGCTTGGCCCATTTTAGGGTCGCCCCCCACCTGGTTTTAATTATTAGGGACTATTTCCGGGATGGAAGACTGGAGTTCCGCAATAAGGCGGAACTTCAGTGCGGAAAGGCGGTCTACCGCGGTGTTCCTCAGGGGTCCGTATTAGGACCCCTATTATGGAACATTGCGTACGACCAAGTCCTCCGCCTTGCCCTCCCCCCCGACTGCACCGTCGTCTGCTACGTAGACGACACAATGGTGCTGGCTGGGGGCATAGGCTGGCGAGACGCCCTGGAAATGAGACGTCTGGCGGTGGACCAGGTGATAGATTCCCTGAATAGGATGGGCCTCAAGGTAGCTCCCCTCAAATCTGAGCTTATGTTTATACATGACGACTCTAGGAGGGGACCGCCTGGGGCCCGAGTTCGGATCGACGGTGTCTCCGTAAGGACGAGTGCCACGATAAAATATGTGGAACTAGTCTTGGATGGTACATGGGGATTTCAAAAGCATTTCAAGCTTCTGGCCCCTAAGTTGGGCAAGGTGGCCAATATGTTGGGTGGCCTCCTGCCCAACCTCGGCGGCCTAAAAAGGAAGGCACGGCAGCTGTATGCCGGCGTCGTCCAGTCTATGGCCCTGTACGGGGCCCCGGTCTGGGCGAGTGCGATGGCGATCAAACAGCGCATCAATGCGCTGGCTCACCGCGCACAGCGGTGGGTCGCCATTTGCCTCGCCCGGGCCTATCGGACGATGTCGCATATGGCCGCCACGGCCCTGGCTGGTTTCCCCCCGCTGGAGCTCCTTGCGCAGATGCACGCCGAGAACTATCGGCGTGTCAAGGAGCTTCGTGCCGGGGAAGACCTCGAACATCTGGCCAGGGCCATTGGAATGGCAAAACTGCAGGCCTGTCAACGCCTCCTCCTAAGATGGAGCATCCATCTGGAGGGGGTGACGAGCCGATCAGGAACGAGGGTCGCCGAGGTCATTCGGCCCTGTCCACAAGAGTGGGTAGACAGGACCCGTGGAGAGCTGTCCTTCCGGACGACGCAGGTACTCACCGGACATGGATGTTTCGATGAGTACCTGCACAGGATTGGTAGGGAGCCTAACTCCCGCTGCCACCACTGTGGTGCTGAGGTGAACTCGGCGCAACACACCCTGGAGGAATGCCCCTCTTGGATGGTGGAGCGCCGAATCCTAATTGATGTGATGGGAGCGGTCCTCTCTCCCCCGACCCTTATCAGGGCCATGCTTGGGGGAGATGAGGGCCGGTCCGCCGTCACCTCCTTCTGCGACACAGTTGTGTCGCAGAAGGAGGAGTCGGTGAGGGAGCGGTGGGGCGAAGCCGCCCCTCGGGACAAGAAGAGTGGCGCCTCACCTACCCGCGGGGTCGAAGGGCGGCGCATCCGTGGGCGGGGAGGGGACGTCACTGCTGGCGTTCCCTCCCCTGGGATACCTGCGGGTGCGCCGCCGCCCCCTCCAATGCCCCTCCTGCTGATCGTCAGAGGACCCGGCCCGGGGGAGATAGGAAGCGCCTGGTCGGGCGGGGGAGGCGCGTCGCAAGGCGCGACTCCCCCCCCCCGTAAGAAGGAGTCAGACTCGGCGCCTCTGGGAGGGAGCGGGGCGGCCGGTTCGCAAGGGCGGATTCTTAGGCCGCTCACACCCCTCCCAGAGCCAGGAGGTTCCTGACCAAAAGGGGCGGAGGATAACAACGACCCCTCCGCCCCCGCAACCTCGAACGGGACCGGATCCGGCCAATAGCGCTTCTACAGGTTAGGTGTAACCGGACGGGGGGGGGCCCACCTCCGGCCATAGAGGATTGGTGACACGGGCCGGGAGGGAATAACATCCCTCTCGGCCCGGGAAGGGGGCGGAGTTTAGGTTTTTGCTCGCCCTGCGGTTGAGGGCGTCCCGGAAGTAATGCGCAAGCGGTTCCCGGGACGCCATCGCAATGGCCGCAAGTGGCCCGGCAGAGGTTTTAGTTGGTAGGCCCCCCCCGCCGGACGGTTAGTTCCGGGTGGGGAGAGTTGCAATTGATCTAAATAAGATTGTTTTAATAATATTTTTCCAAATATCTTTTGGCTGAGTTTTTGTTGTAATTTATTTATAACAATTTTTTTGTAAAGTTTATTTATAACGATTTTTTTGTAAAATTGATTTATAATATTTTTTGGTGAAGTATAATGCTAACGCGCGTGCACTTGGCTTCTTTTTTTTTACTTTTTTTGTGAAATACTAAATATCCTATGATGTTGATATGTGTACAATTTGCAATCTTCCCCATCCCTTGCCGTCTTCTCCAGTGTGTACTCTAGGTCGGTGTATATCACAAAGGGAACTCGCTCCTTCCTGCTGTGATTGCTAAAACTCAGCCATTTATTGTTTTCGCTGGGCAGAATGATAGCACAATCGTTAATTTTTTGACAGTCTATTGCTGACTTTCCAGCCTTCTGTTGGAATGGAAGTAGTGCAGACACCTACAAACATTGCAATTTTTATCGTCTTATTGCATATTTCTGATACATTGCATTCGTGAAATGTGCTTACCGATCGCAAATGTATTTCTTATGAGCTTTTTTGCTTAACTGCGAGCTCCCAAGCCAGGATAAGTCCTTGATCCAGGCGAAATGTCCCGCGTTGTGATCTCGAGGATCCGAAATGTGCAGCATGTTGACGTGCTTTTCCCTTTTTACATCGCTGGGACGTACCGGAACAACGGATTCGTTCTTTTCTCCCATGATGCCGTATACATTGATGGATATATCGTTTAATCGTTCGAATCTTTTAATTTGATTAATTTTCAGGTGGAACTCAGTATCTTGAAGATTGAGTGCGTTCGTGTAATAGGGATACGATGATGCGCGATCTGCATGTCTTTTGGCTGGATACAGAGCCGCAACTATTGCCCACGCGAAATATACATTGTCCGGAGATTTGACATTAATCACAGCTCGCTTCAGCTGTATCACACGTGGTAACTCGAGGTGACATCCCGCGTGCAACGGATTGTATTTGTTCACATTGATTGTAAGAATGAATATTCGCGATAATGCCCACCCGCTATCGCGTTCCTGGAAATCCGCCAACGATGCTAAAGTGGGGTCGACGATGCGTCGCTCGTACCACTTCTCTAAATTGGATGTGGAAAAGAGTTCACAGTTTTTCGTAGTGATGCTCTTTACCGCACGTTTTTCACCCGCGACGAACTCACCGTTAAACGCAGTGTTCACTTTCACGTTTACGTGTCTCTCCATTGCATCCCATACGCGCTCAAGCACCAAACTCTTTACATCCTCGAGAAATTGGCGAGGTTCGACGTGGTTCGCGTTGATGACAATTTCGGTTAGTATGCGGTTATCGAACGCGGTATCAACCTCGCGCCAAACGAGTCTCTCGTGCTGTGTCCTGCATCCGCGTGAACAAAACTTGTGCGCAACGTATTTTTTAACCCCTCAAGTTGCGCGATTCGAGCAATCAATGACTGTCTAATACCGATCGATAATCGCGAACGTTTAGTCCGAATATGTTTTTCCGACAACTCGAGACACTCGTCACACTTTTGCACCCACGCGTCGTATTCGTCTCGCGAACTCAGTCGAACCGACTGCTCCCGCAATTCTCGCTCGATTTATGCAAAATCTTTCATTTCTTTTACGAAATGCACACTAGATTTACAAATGTTACTGTACATATTGGCATAGTACGACTCTGAATTTATATATCATCAGCATTTCTCTCTCTAACAAAAATGTGTCTCGTTTGGGAGGGATTGCATATGTGCAAAATATGTATACTTCTATACCTTCGTAATAGTATCTAGTTTCACATTTTCTGCGAATCTTACTGTCGCACGTGTTCATTTGTAATAATAACATCCTGTTTTACATTTTCTGCGCATCTAACTGTCGATTGCAAATCGATGTGTCAGGACAAAAATGCTGCATTGTGACGCATAAGAGAAGAAATCTTACATGAATACTTTTGGATTGCACCTTTGATATAAATATCGGAAATCGACTTTTTCGATGATGCAGTATAGCGCGAAACACTCAATCGATATGAGTATTCGATTGGTTATCTACGGCGCCGTATCAGAGATTTGTTGAATGATTTGATCAAATATATTTGTACAGTAGAAGTAGATATAGATGAAAATTAGGTGAGTCTCATTTATATTATTATTATTATGCACCGCTTTAAGGATTTGGTGGTGGTGGTGGTGGGGTGGGGGGGAATTTTGAAACGTATTTAAAGCGGTTCTTGGTCGCTCGTTGCATCAGTTGTTTTGCAATAAAGGCATTTAGTGGACAATTATTATTTTGAGAAGAATGCACAGTGCTGAAGGAAAACGTATGAACTATTATGTACCTGTGCAAGATGATGCTCCACCGTATGAGAAAAAAAGGTAAGTCTCAATAATTATCTTCTTGTAAATCATTTATTTTTAACTGTATTTATTTTTAACTGCAATCGCGTTAAATTATTTATGTTTTTACAGTGTATCGCAACTGCATTGTACAGCCCGTATTTTGGGGCAAAGATACGCCTTGACGTCAACGTCTTTTAAGTACTTGGAGATTGGGATTAGCGTAAGGCCGGTATCCACTGTGAAACTAGTCCTCGGTGACAATCGTGGCAATCAATTGGCCTTACACTCGGCAACTTGGGGAGGATTGATGGTAAAACGTGAAGACATTTTACAACTTTTGCAAACAACCGAGGTGTCATCTTCTCCGCTATGGATTCGCGATTTGGCGGTGGAATGCTGCACAATGTACGGCAAGAAACTTTTAAAACTCACATTATCCGGTAACTCCATGTACTTGCAATCAGCTACAGTGGAACATTTGTTTACTCTCGAGCATTGCATTGACCATATGTACTCATGGTTGTATGAAAATACACACATTGTTAATACAAAATGTAGAAATTTTGTAAAAATTCTTCGAGAGAAGAATATTACCGAAACGGATAATGCGAAATCGGCGATATGCAATAGCGGGGACTTTGACGGTGGTTCACTCATTGATTGCGAGCTATTGGCTTGCGCAGTGACTGATATTATGTATGAAGTACTGAACAAATAATCAGTACATGTAACGCTTTCAAAATATGTAAATTGTAATCCCAAGATCTGCTGTTTATTTATATTACTCCTTTTCCTATATTTTCATGATATACCACAAATAGTCTTAAAATGTTATCCGGTCTTTTGCGAGGCACAGTGTACGTGCTCATTAGTAATAAGAATATCATGTGTCACATTCTTCTTTTTCTGCATCTAACTGTCGAGTGCATACTTTTGCAATATGTGGTCGCGCAGTGATATTTAATACGTTTGCAAACTGTAAGAATTTGCAGCTGCGACTATAAAAAATTACACCGCGAAATACGTGAGCGGGCGGCGCGGACGGCGCGGACGGCGCGGCTGCCGCAAAAAACCGCCGCAAAAATCGCCGCAAAAACCGCCGTAAAATCCGCCGCGAAAAATCGGCCGCGAAAACCACTGCGAGAACTCTGCCGCGGATCGATAAAATGATCTATCGAAAGCAGATAGAAAAATTATATAATATCGATAATTACCGATCATCAGTATTATGTAAATATGACAGTAAAAATTATGTAAATATATATGTTCGTAAAAATTAAGTAATTAAATGTTGGTATATAATATCGGTAATAAATTACCGATCGTCGGTATTATTGGTATTGTGTAAGTATATGTTGGCAAAAATTATGTAATTAAATGTTATATAATATCGGTAAAAAAATTACCGACCGTCGGTAATATCGGTATGCCCCCTAAATACCGACCGCTGATACTCCCCTCTCGCGGTGACGTCATACCCCCCGCCCGCGGTACCCCCAACCCCCTCAGCGGATCTGGGTTAGAACCTGCTTACTATACCTACTTAAATACGTTGGATTAAATGAATTTGTGCGAAACCAAAACATCAAGATGGCTAACATAATCAAGTTGATGCAGATGGTTTTCAACGCTCGATTTCGATATTTGGAGAACGTCTGTAATCTCCCACGTCGTGTAGTGTGGATTGGTGTCGATTACCGCCCTGAATTTGTCGCTGTCGCTTTCATTTGGTCGGCCTAAGCGCGGCTTGTTTTTAACGGAAAAATCTTCGTAACGAAATCTCGCAAACCACTTTTGACACACGCGTTCTTTCACGGTATCCTCACCATATGTATCGGACTCGACCTCGATTGGCCGAGAGCCGACACGAAAAGCACCGGTAACTGCCTCGTGCGAGGCACCGGCGTCGTGCGTGGAAATAGGATCGGCGGTGGTGATAAAGAGACTTCACAATTGCAGTTGCAGTGCGGCACAGGTTTATTGCAAGCAGAAATTACACTGAACCCTTCGATCTCGCGACGAAGCGGCGGACGGAAATCTTCAGCGAGTCTTCAGCGTGAGGCCGTTCTCAACGCGACGAAAATCTTGATGAATATCTCGTCGATATTCACGCGACGGAGATCTTGACGCGCCCGTCAGAGATCTTGAGTCGCGAGGCCTTGGACTTGGTTGCGCGAGCGCGAGCGAGATCGGCGGGTTTGCACTGTCTAGACGATGCACAATTACAAAGTTTGCACATGAGATATCGGAGCGTGTGCCGTCGGAACGCTTGGCCGTCGTGTGCGGGCGAGGCGCGCGAGTACACTGGTGCTGCACGGAGCGCGAGCCGTCGGAAGTCGCGGTCGACGACAGCGAGCTCAGGACAATCCGAGCTTGATCGCCGACGAGCTCGAGGAAACGAAAGCCTCGCGGAAGAACCGCACTGCTTCCTGGGTCCAACTCCGGCGTCGAGCTATAGTGCGAGAGACGATACACCGAGAGCCGAGAGAGCGGAGCAATGCGCGCACGAAGAGCGCGACGTCGCGCTACGAGAGGAGCGTCGGCTTAACCGAGAATGAGAGATCGCCAGCGCCCGCACAATTGAGCGACCGGGAGGTCACGGCGCGGGTCCTCCGTAGGTGTTGGATCGCACCGCGAGTGGAGAGCTCGACCGAGCGAGAAAGGATGCGACGGACGTTGCGATAAGAGCACCGCTGGGCTCGTTGCAACGGCCGCGACGGCGAACGATTCGCAGCAAGGAAACAACGAATGCTGAGCGAATTGGTCCACGAACTCGACGATGAGCGATCCGGAGAATTCGCGAGGAATCAGCTCCGCGACGAACTTGAGGCTGAGAGATCGGCGACCGCAGGCTGAGCCTGGTAGAGCGAAACTGTTCGCGAGACGTTAGCACGAAACCGCCGTGAAGACGTTCTACGCGAAAAAGACTACTGACCGAGGTACGCGGTCGTACTTATAGGCTTCTTTTAGTATGCTCTGGAGCGCGCGGATTGGACCACAGGAAGCGGAAAAACGGCTTGACGACTCGCGACTAGCGCGAGTCTACATCGGAGCTGAGGTTTTTTCAATTCGTCGTGCGAGCATCTCGCAGCGCGTACCGCCCGCCGATTCGCGGAATCTGTGTTTTGGCTGATCGTTGCCATAGCAACTGCTCGGCTCCGCGTTACGAGCAGGCGGCTCGCTGGCCTCGCGACGACGCGATCGCACGTGATCCTCACGCGCTATCAAAATACGCGAGAGGACGAACAAAGTCGATGTTGTTACAGATTGTAATCATCGATAGCCGTACCCTTCAAGAATGTTTCGAGACGAGTGGTTATCGAGGTGACGACAACCATTCGTCTCGGTCGAATCTCGAACACCGTACATTGTACAAATCTTTTTACAAGTTTGCGTCGCGTTTTTGTCGTTTTTAAAATAAAAAAGCATAATATGCCGAAAATGCTCGTTCAGGTTATCCATTTTCAGATGACACAAAACATATAAGTTATACCAGCACATCTTTATGTATATTTTTTAAATGCACATTGAAATGTCATCTGTCAATGACTATACGCTTTCAAGACTTTCGACTGAAGATAAAGCTTAGCAGAGCGCCTTGAAGCCATGTATCAAGTAAAACTGCACGGACTTATTGGTCAACCAATAGAAGGGTATGGAGATAGGAAAGGTAGCCAGAGGAATAGAAAGAGGATATGGTGATCTCAATATTAAAGAAGGGAAAAGGGGATTAGGTAGCGGATTTTAAGGGGGTAACGTTGATACCATCAACTATATATAAGATTTATACAGCGGTGTAAACGAAAAGATTAAGAGAGGAAATAGAAGGAAAGGAACTACTGTCGGGAAGTTAAGCGGGATTTAGGAGACCGGTAGGACGATAGATCATACTTTTGCACTGAATTATATGATAAATAGACAGTTGGGGAGAAAAGGGGAGGAAATGGTAGCGGTGTTTATAGATTTGAGGGCAGCGTTTGATTCGGTAGGCAAAGGGAAATTAATAGGTGTGATATGGGAAAGGCGGGTAAGTGAGAGGTTAGTAGTTAGAGTGAAGAAGATATTAAGGGAAACGAAAAGCAGGGTGAGAGAGAGGGTGGGGAAGGAATTTTGGACGGCGAGGTGGCTAAGGCAGTGGTGTCCTCTGAGTCCGATATTATTTAATATCCTGATGTCGGATCTAAAAGAGGAGATGGCAAGGGGAGGACGGGGAGAAGGGAAAGTTTATACCTTAGCATATGCGGATGATGTGGTATTGTTAGCGGAGGAGGAAGAGGATGTGAAATCAATGTTAGCAAGGAGTGTAAAAGTATGCGGAAAGAAAAGGATTTAAGGGGAACGTGGAGAAGATTAAAGTAATGATGTTCAGGAAGGGTGGGGGGAGGATAAAGAAAATGTAATTTAGATGGAAAGGTAATAGATTGGAGGAGATAAAGGAGTGTTATAATCGTTAGTATTATTTTTAGCGTTGCCGAAACGTTTCGTAAGAAACCGCTTCGACAGCGCTACAACATTATTATGATTGCGCAAGTGCTACGCTAAGCGTCGCCTTGAAAATATATTACAACATATTGGGGACAGGTCAGCATTAAATGCAACAACTTTACAGTTGTCTAAACACCCCCGCCTATGACCTAATTATAGATTATAAAAGGACCAGAGAAGAACGCCAAACAGGTTATTGCTCCTCCGGTCCTGCGACAGCAACTTACGCGACCGTCAATTTGTATTAGTTAATAAGAACTCGGGAAGTTCACACAAGAAGTGCATTAAATTTATTTATTAAACTACATCATTTCGCCTTTTGCATTCTCGACCCACCGATCCTACTCAACGTGCCTCTCCACTTGGGGCACAACAAATTGGTGGCAGCGGTGGGATCGGTGTCCGCCGGGGCCTAGGTGCTACCTGTAAAAGAAATTACGGGTTAGAAAAGTGATGTAAAAAAAAAAAAAAAAAGACGATACAGTCGGAACCAACAAGTGACGTGGGAGATACGTTACTAGACAAGAGTTACCAGATATCGCAAGCACGAAGAAAAAATTGCCTCGTCAACATACTTAGACGGGAAGGCTCAAGGAAGCAAAAAGGAAACAATAAGGGGAGCTCGAAAAATTTATTACGAGCCCCGAAGACGACTAACAAGGACCACACACACACAAAAAAAAAAGAGAAAAAAAAAGGAGAGAGAGAAAAGAAACATTGGAGAGAGCTAAAGAAGGTCATTGGGAGCTCTCCAAGACAATACCCTGGGATCATAAGGCTAACGAAGACGGCGGAGGACAGCGGCAATCGGTGAAAGACGAGCAGCAGCGTAATCAAGGCGACCGTCGGAGATACGGCCTACGATACTACGTTGTCAGCGACACCGGAGCCTAAGGCGACTGCACCAGCGGCGACCGCGACCTGCCCAACGCCATTGACCCAGTAACGAGTGACGACTTGCCGACTCACCCAAAACACGATGAGCTACAGAAGAGCCGTGACAACATTATTGTAAGTCGAGAAACTATTGTAATCTAAGCGATTAAGTTTATGCGAGCGAACACGTAAAGGCGTGAATGTCGAGCGGAAGCGGTACTCCTGACCAACCTATACCAAATCA
>NW_022639592.1:753868-755835 GCF_010583005.1 Odontomachus brunneus
AATTAAGTTTGTGCGAGCGAACACGTAAAAGCGTGAATGTCGAGCGGAAGCGGTACTCCTAACCAATCTATATCAAATCAATCGTGGCTACATAGCGCACCAGCGCGATTAACTATCGAACACCTTTCAAATCCCAACGAGACAGTTGCCGAAGTTTTAGAAGACGTGCGTGAAACATTAGAGCTTGTGCGTCGTGTATTAGACTACTCGGATGAAACCGAACGCGAATCTCCAGAGCACGTAATCGCCGAACGTGAATTCCCTTTCGGAGAAATAGACCATAGCATACTACCGGACGTGCAAATTACAAACGACACCCGACGTACAAGACGCCGCGCATATTCACCCTCACACGGTACCATTAGCGACGTCTCGCAAAGAGGAGATTTCTCCTTAACTTCTTACGACAGTAGTGTATTCGATCCATTTGACAAAATGGCCACTGGGCAACGCGACGAAACCCTACACGCGGCGGAGAATGGAAGAGAACAGGAAATCTCTCGCCCCCGCGGGGCTCAACTACGAGAAGAGCCGTTGAGCGAAGTAAACGATCCTCAACCAGGACTTAGTAGAATTCGACGCGACGTTGACGTATATAATAATGCTAATGAGCAGTTATTAGCGCGTATAGAGGACTTGCGCGATACTATATATACAAATGCAGCCCTACTAACTAATTCTCGCATAGACGACCTACAAAATGTAAGAAACACTAACGGAGATACTGAACGATACCCTACAGACAAACGAGGACAAGGTCACAGTGACCATTTTCCGGACGGGTTACCCCCGGTTAACGAGGATCGATCCCGACGCATCAGGGAAGCGCAAGATCAGATCCCGATATTTAATGGCACGCAAGATGATAAACTAATAGAATTTCTAACGGCGTGTGAATACGCGTTTGAGCTGATACACCCTGCTGACGAATCTACATTAATTCGAGCAGTAATCTGCACCAAACTAAAGGGAATCGCCCTAACAGAGGTAAAAAACCGAAACATTCACACTTTTGCTGTCCTAAGGGGTGTGTTAGAAAGATGTTTCATGAAAAAGAAATCAATAACTCGACTACTTCGAGACTTTAATAATTTGCATCAAAAACCTGGAGAAGATGCGCGAACTTACGGAAACCGTGTAGAATCATTAACCACGGATCTATTCGAGGCCGGAACGGAAGGGGATCTCTATTCCCCCACGCAGAAACTTGGCATTCATTTTTTCTTGAAATCGTTAGCCCTAATCAACTATCAACTAGGACTAAACGACAGGCTACAAACAATAGTCCGGTCCCGCGCACCCGCGACTTTAACCGGCGACCGAGGCAATAGCAGGAGCCACAGAGGAAGAAAGGATCAAAGGAACCCATGAAGATCCTGCGCGGACATACGAAACAAACCGGTATAACCGAAGTTCTTTCGAAAACACTAAACGAGATGTTCCCATAATACAATGCCAAAAGTGCGGAAAATTAGGGCATCAGGGACGCGAATGCCGTAGCAGTCGATATGGCAACCGGTTCGTTCTGCCTAAACCAGCAGTAACCTCTCGCGTAAATGCGACCGACACATGGTGCACACGATGCAAGAAAAACGGACATACTCACGATAGCTGCTGGTACATACACGGAAAACCGACCGAGACACGGGACACCGCGAGTGACTACCGTAAACCCTCGCGCCCAGTGACTATCACCGCGCTAGATATAAATAAACCACCGACATCTTACAGTAACGGAAGCGTCAGATTCAACAGTGACCAGGAGGAAGGAAACAAAAAGGAGCAAAGTCGCGTGCGCGACTACCGCGTAAACCAAATTCGGCAAAATTTACATAGCTGTACCGGATTTGACCTAGTAAACTTGCCAATAAAGGAAGCTAAACGAAAAAGAATACCATTTCTTGTTGACACGGGATCCGCACTTAGCCTCGTAAAAATACAAACATTAGACGATGATACCCCTATGA
>NW_022639592.1:756134-757563 GCF_010583005.1 Odontomachus brunneus
GGACTCTGGACAAATCTAAGGATGAAATGGACAAGAAACAGACCAATTCAGGCGAAAAATCCAAGGAAGCCGGAAAATCCAAAATAGCGGCAAGAGCAAAAGAAAACATCCCAGGCATACAAAACATATTATCAAGCCAGGTTAAAGCGCCAGATCAAAGTACTCTTAAGGATAACATAAAAATTAAAGATGGTAACCATGACACGAAAGAATTGAGCTCCAAAGGCGAGGAGAAAAACCGGAAAGGTAGTACCAAAAAGGAGCTGAAAGATCAACCTTATATTACCGATGATAGCCACGTTAATCATAACAAATCTGATACTAAGACTAAGCACAAGAACAAAGCGGGCAAGAATATGAAAGAAGATAACGGAGAAAGCGCAGGGAGTAAAGTTCATCAACAAACGAATGTTCCGAGCGATGACACAAAAGAGAAAATAAATATCGTCGACGAAAGCAGCTCGATGGAAATTGCAAAAACATCGGACACTCAAAAGACTCCGTTGGAAAGTATAATTGAGAGACCAAGCATGACTACGAAAGCCGAAAGCACGACAAGACAGAAAGACACGTCGAAGAAAGAACCATCATCGAAGAGCAAAACAAAGTCGAAAGAACTGAAGCTTTGAAGTCGAGGGTAATAATAAGAATCAGGAGAAGTTGGAAAACGGTGTTAAAGAGATGCTCAAAAATAGTTCCCCCGAATCCAACAAATCGCTGGTTGATACTGAAGTCAAAGATCCGAAGCCAAAAGTGCTCGACAGCGCAAAAGTTGTTGAGGTAAACGGCAACGTGAAAGGTAAAGCTAATTCGCACAAAAAAGATAAAGCCTCAAAAGGTAAAATAGAAACAGAAGTCATTATCGATCTTACGTCATCGACAGTGCCAACAAGCGAAGTTTTAAATAAAACAAAAATTTTAACATGTTCAGATAACACAGAGAAAGTGATTGTCCCGAAACTAAAGCAAATAACCGAAGAAATTTCGAGAATTATAGAGACGCCAACAACAGTTATTAAGGAAACCGATTTTAAAGAAGAGCCCAAGGAAATCGTCTTGTTGCCTAAAATAAATTGGCAAACTGAAGAAATAATACAAACTGATATCATACATAAGAATGATAAAATAGAGCGCAATGAAACTGAAGCTAAGGAGTCAATTGAAAACAAAAGAATAGAGTATCGTCAAACGGACGCTAAATTAAAAATAGAAAGGGCAATGTCCCCAGAGAGTCCGGAGAAAATAGGTGAGAATAAAGCTTTTATTAGTGATACGAACAACGAAAAAACTGAGAAGCGAGAAACGGAGAAAGGTCAGACGAAAACAGGCAAACAGAAAAGATCCGATAAAACGAAGTCTAATACGCAAGATACAGATAAACTCAAGATAGACTCTTCATCTAAATCTCTAATCGAACCTATAGCGGAAA
>NW_022639592.1:760532-769893 GCF_010583005.1 Odontomachus brunneus
CCGATCGTAATAGAACGTAGCAACAAACGAAATATTAGAACACAACCTAAACCAATATTAAAACGCAGACATAGCCTACATGTACAGTTGTAAGAAAAAACGATTGTAAATACAATTATATACGGGAAAATAAAAAATTGTAACGAAGCGAAAAACATAAGCATAAGTAAGGAAAACGATTATAACTATTATTGTAACGGGAAAAATGATAAATTGTAAAGCGTTCGTAATTTAAGGCGAAAACGTCGCTCCAGACCCTCCGTTTTCTTGCTCCATGGGGGGAGGAATGTTATAATCGTTAGTATTATTTTTAGCGTTGCCGAAACGTTTCGTAAGAAACCGCTTCGACAGCGCTACAACATTATTATGATTGCGCAAGTGCTACGCTAAGCGTCGCCTTGAAAATATATTACAACATATTGGGGACAGGTCAGCATTAAATGCAACAACTTTACAGTTGTCTAAACACCCCCGCCTATGACCTAATTATAGATTATAAAAGGACCAGAGAAGAACGCCAAACAGGTTATTGCTCCTCCGGTCCTGCGACAGCAACTTACGCGACCGTCAATTTGTATTAGTTAATAAGAACTCGGGAAGTTCACACAAGAAGTGCATTAAATTTATTTATTAAACTACATCATTTCGCCTTTTGCATTCTCGACCCACCGATCCCGAACCTACTCAACGTGCCTCTCCACTTGGGGCACAACAGGAGTATAAATATTTGGGGTGTATAGTACAAGGAAATAGAGGTCAAGAAGCGCACATAAGAGAAAGAAGGAAGAAGGTAGCGTTGATAATGAGGAAGGTGTGGGAAATAGGAAAGAGAGTGTGGGGAGAGGACTGGAAAAGAAGGTTGTGGTTATTTGGTACATTGGTTTGAACGGTAATGAGTTATAGAGTAGAAGTTTGGAGATGGAAGAAGAGAAAGGAATTGAAAGGATTGCAGGATAGGTTTTTGAAGTGGACTGGAGGATGGGTTTGAATTGGAGAACGCCAGTGTATATGGTAAAGGAGGAATTAGGGAGAGAGAAGTTAAGAGGAAGGGCAGGAAGGTGGGCATAGAAATTTGAGGAGTGGTTAGAGGAAGGAAGAGGGGAAGAGAGCATGAAGATGCTGGGAAGAGGTGAAAAAAGAATGGAATAAGGAGAAAGTAGTGGGAGGGTGAGAAAAGGAGAGAGAAGATTGTATAAGGGAGTGGAGAGTGGAGGAGGGAGAGAGAGTAAGATATGACTAAATATTGCAGAGAGAGAGAGGGAAAAATAGAAGGAAGGGAGAGTGGAAAAGAGTAAGTACATCTAAAGTAAATAGGTGGTATAGGTGATTGAAGGGGGAGAGGAACCCTGAAGTATTTGGAAAAAGGATGGTCAGAGAAGAAGTGGAGGAGAGTAATTAAATTTAGTTTGGGGAATGAGTTGAAGAAGAGAAGAAGAGGAGATATGGAATATGTGGCGGAGAGAAAGAGACGTGAGAGCATGTTTGGGAAAGATGTTGGAGAGGAGGTAACGGAGAGGTGGGGAATTGGCAAGAGATGTGCGAGAAAATTTTGGTGGAAGAGGGGGAGGGGGAGGAGTGGATGAAGGAGTTGGAGAGAATGAGGAACAAGGGAAGAGGAGGGAAGGAGTGGGAGTGGAAGAAAGAAGAATGATTGAATGAATGGGATTTGAGAGAGAGAGAGAGAGAGAGAGAGAGGGGGGGGATGAAGAGAAGGGAAGATAGAGAGGGAGAGAGAGAGAAAGAGAGAGGGAGAGAAGGAAACGGAAGGAAAAGGGTGGGCGGTTGAGGAGAAGCCGTTTGTAAATTTGTAAATTAGTAGATAAGTTAGTTATGTAAGATAGTTTTAAGTTAGATGGTGCAAAAACCATGAATTGTCTTTCCATAAATCTGGTCTTTTCCAACGAATATTCTTACGCAAATGCTTCATAACGCCTAAATAATACTCTCTATTAATAACTGCTACGACGATTTTCAAGTACAATTTTTTCCATTTTTCTATGTTTTCATCAATTTTACACATTGATGGTCGACCAGAACGAGGTCAATTCAGTAATCACTTCACAACCTTCTTTGAATGCCTTATACCAATCATATGATTGTATTTTTGATAGACACGATTCACCAAAGATCTTTTGTAACATTTTCAACGAATTGGTATATGAAATTTCGTTAGCAATGCAAAATTTAAGAATTCTTGGCTGAACAGATTTACTTATTGTAAAAATCGCAGAAAGTACTTGTGATAGGCTAATAAAAACAGCTGTCATAAATAAACCAATTGACAGATCGCGCTTTACATGACATTCGAGGACATTGGTGCCAACTTATACAAACTAAATTTTTTCATACACTCAATGCGCGTCTGTTAAATAACAAATTCCAGGTACTTTTTAACGTAATAGATTACGTGCATCTTTATTTTATTTCTCAAGAATGACTTCCTGCAACATAACTATCATACATGGTTGAATTTGGCATAACATAAGCTTTAATAAAATTTGAAAATTTTTTTAAATATTAAAAAAACAATGAGTGGTGGGGGTGTTTGAAAAATATTACTATTTTTAAAAAATCCAGGTACGCCATTGTAAAGTACATTCGCAACCATAAAACTTTTGTTCAAATATTTTTTTCATATTTCTTTTCGTTTCGATTATATTCGCTTTGAAAAACCGATTTCTTATAGGGGATTGTTTTCACCTCTAAAATCGTTTTTTTATCACAAAAAAAAAATCGTTTCGTTATTAGGGCTTACTAATCTATAATTAAGCAAAGTGTCAGATTTTTTTTAATTTTCGCGTTGCCGAAGGTTTCTTGTTAGTAGTTTATAGTACTTTTAAAAGCAAATCTACAGTATTCCAAACGCTAGACGTTTTTTAAACTGAAGTCGAGGTAACTGACTCTACAATAACCTACGGAAAGATGCCGAGCAAAATAAAATTCGACCTGCGTCAAAATCGTACGATCGTTCGTTGCAACCTGCATATTTAAAAAAACAACAACAACAATAAGTATCCCACACGAATACACACACACTAACCCACGTCTAATAATATCTAATTAAAAATTTGAACCTTGAACCCTAATACGCCCCACTTTCAAATGTTGGTAACTCCTACATTTGTCTAAGGTCGGGGGTGTTACGTCCTGTAGGCCACACGTACCTTCACTCGGAATGCATTGCATAGAGTTAACTATTCATCCGACAGAATTTCAAAATAGTTAAGTAAACAAGGAGGGCTTGAACCTTCAGTCATACCACCTTACAAAACACTTATACAAAAATGGGTGTATATCAGTTGGACACGGAGCAAGTGGACACAGTCCAATCACAAGTCGCTGTTCCAAGGGACCCTACAAATGTCTCTAATCACACGGTGCTGTGATTGGCTGTGTCCAAATGCACCGTGTCCAAGTGCACCGCTTTCTACAAAAATAATCATGAAACACGTCACCCACATTGCGCATGATTATGAATCACCGAATGTCATCTCCTATCATGCAATCTAATCGAACATCCTCGAATTTTCCATAATTTCTTCCAGTCCAAGCTACTATTCTTACTTTTAGCACGTCATCTCCGACCAATCCGATAATATCAGGACCTTGAATAAGTTCTCACTGTTTTCCAACAGTGGCGTTACTAGAACTGCGTGCGTGTAGTTTAAGATGGTAACGCATCTATAAGGAAGTACTATAAGCAAGCTTGAAATTCAGTGTCATTTCGCTGAAGTATAAACAACTTTTTTTTTCATGGTGTTAAACATGTCGAGTTTCGTGCCAAAAAAAGAATATTTGCGGGGAATTTTACTGCACTACTTTATTAAAAAAAAATTTGCAGTTGAAGCACACAGATTTCTTGTTGAGACTTACGGCGGCCATATTCTATCGAAAACAACATGCAGAGATTGGTTTAGACGCTTCAAAAATAATGATTTTGATGTTGAAGATAAAGAACGCTCTGGCGCACCGAAAAAGTTCGAAGACGAAGAATTGGAGGCATTACTTCATGAAGATTCATGTCAGACGCTAGCTGAACTTGCAGAATCATTCAGGAGTTGATCACACAACAGTTTCGAAACGTTTGAAAGTATTAGGAATGATTCAAAAGCAAGGACATTAGGTGCCGTACTAGTTGAATCCGAGAGACGTCGAACGGCATCTTTTCACGTGTGAACAGCTGCTTTAACGGCAGAAAAGGAAAGATTTTTTTGCATCGTATCGTGACTGGCGATGAAAAGTGGATACACTACGATAACCCTAAGCGTAGAAGATCGTGGGGTAAGCTCGGCCATGCATTAACATCGTCGGTAAAGTCGAATATCCATGGTTCGAAGCTTCTGCTCTGCATTTGATGTGATCAGCTGGGTGTAGTTTATTATGAGCTGCTAAAACCGAATGAAACCATCACAGGAGATTGCTATCGACTACAATTGATGCGTTTGAGCCGAGCATTGAAGGAAAAACAGCCGCTATACGAGCAGAGACACGACAAAGTGATTTTGCAACATGACAACGCTCGGCCACATGTTGCACAACCGGTGAAAACCTTGGAAACGCTTAAATGGGAAGTCCTACCCCAACCGCCGTATTCACCATACATTGTCCCTTCCGATTATCACTTATTCCGATCGATGGCACATGGCCTGGCTGAGCAGCACTTCCATTCTTATAAAGATGCCAAAAAATGAGTCGACTCTTGGATAGCCTGAAAAGACGTGTCGTTTTTCCGATGTGGAATTCAAATGCTGCCAGAAAGATGGGAAAAAGTAGTGGCTAGCGCTGGACAATACTTTCAGTGACATGTTTCTTACGATTTTTTTAAAATAAAGCATTAATTTTCACGAAAAATCAGCGAGAACTTATTCAAGGTCCTAATAGGTTTTATAGAAAAATGTTTCAAATAAAAGTTGTAGGATTTAAAATGGTCTATTCAATAGTCTCATCAGTTTGATACTGGCTGGCGTCGTTAAAGTGAAGTCAAAGTCACTTTGAATTTTTTAAATGGAACACCTTATTTTTTATTGCATATTCTTATAGTCCTTCTCAGTACCTTTTCAAAACACTATAATTTTATTCATTTTAGGTCAGCCGTGTCAAAGTTATTGAGTATTTTACAGTAAGAAGTAATAGACACCTGAAGACAAGATCGGAATATGATCCAGCCACTTAAGGCACGATTCGAGGATGATCCAGCCAACTAAGGCAAGATCGGAGGATGATCTATCTTTAAATTTATAATAAAAATTTATAATAAATTTTCAAAATGTTCACCATTCACAGTTTGACAGTGTGCTAGCCGATTGTAAAATCCCGAAACAGCGTTCCTGATGTAATTCCTGGGAATGAGCGCAGCTTCATTAAGGATTCGACGATGTAAATCATGTATATTTTGTGGTTTTGTCGTATAAACTTTACTTTTCAGGCTGAGAGTGAGTAGCCATGAAAACAGCTGAGAGTGAGTAGCTGTGAAAACAACTGAGAGTGAGTAGTCGTGAAAACAGCTGAGAGTGAATATGATTCGACCAACTAAGGAAAGATCGGAGGATGATCTAAGAGCTTAGATCATTCTCCGATCTTGCCTTAGTTAGCTAGATCATATTCCGACCTTGTCTTCAGGTGTTTATTGCGGGTGCTTTTTACTGTAAGATACTCAATAACTTTGAAACGGCTGATCTAAAATGAATAAAATTATAGTGTTTTTAAAAGGTATTGAGAAGGATTATAAGAATATGCAATAAAAAATAAGATGTTCCATTTAAAAAATTCAAGGTGACTTTGACTTCACCTTAACGACGCCAGCCAGGGTCAAACTGATGAGACTATTGAATAGATCTTTTTAAATCCTACAACTTTTATTTGAAACATTTTTCTGTAAAACTTATATTTTTTTGAGATTTTTCAGGATTTCCATGCTTTTTCCTCACCCTGTATAATATAAAGTATATAATTTATATAAATAAAACTTATTTAACAATTTTTTTGTCTGCATCTTCAATATCTCTTAGTTTATTGAAAAGTGAAAGTAGAACCTTAAATAAAGTGAAACCTTATATTTGGCTGATACTCTACGAGATTTTGTACCACAGGATGGATGAATATTTAAAAAATATTTGTGTACAAATTCTAGAGTACATGCGCAGTTTATAGGATATTCCATATTACAAATGAAATACGAACACGTCAACATTTCCAAAACTTCATAAAAGTTATGTGTTATTTCAATCTGTGATCGTTCTATGAATAAATAAAAAATGGGATATGCTGCATCATCTATAATAAAATATAAACAATGCAAAAATCTTTCATCTAGAATAAGTATAAAATGAAAAGTTATATCTATAATAACAATATATAGTGCAGGAATAGGCGCACTTAAATCTTTCATAGATGTACTTTCCTATAAAGTAGATAAATTTTAGTTGAATTTTTAAAAATCTTTGATGTGAGTTAAGGGGATGCTGGAATTGAAATCTTTACCGAATTTATGTTGAAACGTAATTACAAATGCTGTTATATAATTAGAGTTCGTACAAGAATGAATTCGAACATTATTCAATATATGACTAAAATAATATCAAATTGACATTTACCTGATATAAAAGTTCTGCAATTTGTACTAAACGTATTTGTAAAAGACTAACGTTTGCTACGCTCGAGAAAATTTCAAATAACAATGTTTTATGTTTCCATCTAAATTTATTAATATTTTATCTTTCCATCTAAATTTAGAAGCTTAAAAGTATCTAAAAAGTTTGTAGAAAGATTTTTATATATGCATAGTTAAGTTTTACGTTAAATATGATAAAATATAATATGATAAAGTAACATATTTATGTAAGACCTATATGTATAAGAAATGCAAAAAATATAACGTGATTAAGTAATGACGATCGTCTTATCAATTTTTTTGGAGTTCGTTATCGATTCCACGATTCCATCATCGTCTTAACATAAATAAAATAAATTTAATTTAAACGATTTACAGGATATTGCTTTAAGTAGTACGTCAGAGTCTTCTTTAAAATGTTTCATAATTATTTTTATTGATTTTAGCTCTACTGAAAGTTAGTATCAGTTGAATCAATAATATATTAGTATTGAATATGTTAGTATTGAATATGTTAGTAAGTCTTGAAACGTCCGTAAGACAATATTTTTTGTTCTTTTTTTAACATTTGTTCTTTTAGAACACTTATAGAATGTCCCATTAATTCTTGGTAATGCCAGAACATATATCTTTTTTGTAAAAGTATTGGCCATGAAGTTTTTATTTCTTTAATTGTTGGCGGTTGTGACGATGCATACCTGCATCGTCACTACTCCGGCCCGACCGACCATCAGTCGGGCCGTGCACCGGCGCGTTGCGCCAACCTAAACGCCGCAAGGCCTAATCAAAACAACGCGTAAACAAAGCGAGCGAAGAACGAACGATAAAACGATAACATTGTCACAAAAGAAGCGAGCAAGAGCGAGCGCCGCGGGCACGCGACAAGCACGTGCACAGCGAGCGGAGACAAAGCGGCGACGAGTATATAATCCGCGACGCCAAATTAATCGAGACCAGACCGATCCGGACCGTCAACCGAACTCAATGCTGCAAAGCGGAGAGCAAGACCGACTCGTATCTGCTTCCTCAACCTACCGAATATCACATCCTCGCAAATAAGGACCGAAGCCAGTGCGTTAGCTGTGCTCTGTCGATCTTTATCGACTCTTGTTTGCATTCCGTCAACGCTTCAAACAAGGACCGAAGCCAGTACGTGCGCTGTGCTCTGTCGAGCTTTCTCGACCCTTGTTCCCAACTTTTCGACGGGCGAGATCGGGGGTGAATACGCCGATATATCGACTACTCACTCCCCATCTCGTCTAGTGCCGCGCCGACGTGAAAGCGAGCGCGTCTCCGCCAAGAACGCGAAGACAGCGTACAGTGCCGAGATACGAATCCGATACCGCCGACACCACGCGATCCCTGCGACCGACCGTGCGAGTCGCGCACGAATCGTGACCACCGAATCGCGACATGCGACCTCCTGCCGAATCTCCGAGGCGAGCCTAGCCTTCGCGCTATACGCTCCGCCTACCGTCGTAGCTGCCGCGGCATACCAAAACCGCGACCCGGTAACTGGCGCCGTCACCCAGAATAACTGTACACTAATACGCGACTACTCTGTACCAAGGCTTAATAAATCTTTTTGTTATTTTTGTTTATTCCAATCCGCGTTATCTTATTTCACGAACCCGGACTCCGGCGAGCGAATAATTCCGTGGCATCAACACCAACCGACACGCGGAGTTCGGTTGTTACACGGTTTATGAACATTATTAAGGAATAATCTTTGTGCAGGATATGTTACTTTCAAATATGAAGAAATTTGATCTTGTTCAGTATTGATTGTTAGAGAATCCAACAGAGCTACTTGACGTAAAAATTCAACCTTGTCTTCAATTGTATCTTCGGTTTCTGAATCAATATATTGTTCTGGTTGCCAATTGCTACATCCAGCTTTAGCAGATAAAACTTTTCGTTGTTTTTTTAATGATATATTTAAAGTTCGACTTAGACATCTCTTCATGTGTGGCCTATTAAGATAAAAATTTCTATCACAAAGTCTTCAAAATGTCGTATAAATTCCATCTCCAAAACTTTTACCATCTTCGTCTATATCTTTGAATGTTTGCGGATATTTATTGACAATCTTCTTAACTACTACCTTGAAAGCTTTGGACGGAATAAATTCACTTAAATATCTTATTTCAGAAATTGTACGATTTATAACGGCATGTATTACATGTTTGCTACGAGTTCCTGTTTCTAACTCTTTAAGTATAGCGGGCTTCAAGGAGTCCCAAGGTACACGAAAATTTGTCCACGTTTCTTCATTGTATGTTTGCAGTTTAATATTTGGTATATTTAATGTTGGCGATGAAACCCTTTGTTGGCTCGATGTAGATGAAGAATCAGAAGTAGTTTCGTTTAAACTCAAATTTAAAGACGGACTGTTAGAAAATACCATTCTGTGTAATTCTGCTTCATATTGAAGTAACCAAGATTTTTCTTGTTGTAATAACATAAATGTTTTGCTAGAACAAAATTTTAAGACATCATTGTCAACAACCATCAATTTCTATAACAAGTGTAGAACCAGTAATGCTAAGTTTGCTATTATTTTTTGTAATAAGTTTAGATAACATGTTATCAGATTCATTAATTACTAATAAGATTTTCTGCTTTCTATTGAAAGACTAGACTTTAAATAAGTACGGCATTTATAAAGCAGAAAAAATGTATATATACGTGCGTGTATATATATATATATATATATATATATATATATATATATATATATATATATATATA
>NW_022639592.1:776223-776751 GCF_010583005.1 Odontomachus brunneus
TTCATTTTTTTCAAAGGGATGTATCGACCTAAACCTCGAGATAAGTTGATATAAAAAATATAGATCTCTTACTTTTTGATGCTCTATAACATATCCATACATCAAAATCGATGAGAGACAGTTCTGTCAAGTCCCTTGTCAGTCAAAGTAACAATCTTGCAGTAGGTAAGGTGAACGACTCAAGAACCAAAGATCTCAAAATCGAATCTCAGCAATGATAAACAAATTTTTAAAGTATAATTTAAATTGATTTAAGTAGTGTGTGAAACAACAAAGTGGAAAATTTAAGAAAAATTAAAGTAAAGTATATATAAATAAATATAAATATATATATATATACACATATATACAGGGTGGACCATTTTAATCCATCCAGTCGAATATGTCGAAAACCAAGCATGGGAGAGAAAAATTTTTCAGACAAAAGTTATTTGGTTTCGAGGGGACCATATGATGGTACCATTGTTTTGACCTTGAAGAATTATTTGAAAGTCACATGAAAGTCACCTCAATTTTTTTAAACGGCAT
>NW_022639592.1:777801-781644 GCF_010583005.1 Odontomachus brunneus
TATATATATATATATATATATATATATATATATATATATATATATATATATATATATATATATATATATATATAATATGAATATATAAACATAATGCATAGTGTAAATAATGGTCAAATATTACTTACATAAATGAACAATACAATATTTATAAATCATAAGGTGCATATTTGAAGACATAAATGGGAATGGAAGTCAGACAAGTTTCAAGAATAAGATGTGGCGCTAGTAAAGAGGAGTATGGAAATAAAAAAAATTCTGCCGATATTATATCTTTGATCTTTTAAAAAGATTTCTACTCAAATTGTTCATATACATCGAAATCATAGTTAATTTCCATCGTAGTTACCACAAAATATATATTCGTATAACAATCGTTAATCAAAATAAATTTGATTTTGCACAGTACAAAATAATCATAACAGTTTTTCCCTATCCCTTATAGAAATATCATACTAAGAATCATTGATAATTACTTATTATCCGTATTAAAAATACTGGATAATAAGTAATTATCAATGATTCTTAGTATGATATTTCTATAAGGGATGCAGACATACATATCTGTTTTATACGTAATGCCTTTGAAGGTTACTTGTGAGGCTATATTTAAAATTTTCATTTCTTTTGTCATAAAAATAATCTATTATAACGGAAGAAATACTATTATTGAAGTTTCTTTAAAAATCTTCTACATTATCTGCTATCACTAAAGTATGATATGAATCTTTGCAACATAGACTTTGTAAATATTGATGTTTCTGTGATAATATTAGTTGAAGTAAAAAGTTCTGAGCGTTTTTTCGCTTTATTTCGACGATGAAATTAACATAGTTAGGATTATCCGATTTCGATCAAATATGCGCCGTTTTGTTCGATAACTTTTGTCCATTTTGAAGGCAATTTCATAATTCCGCGATTGAAGAAGTCCTCGTCCCTATTGGTAAAAAACTTGACCAGCTCATTTTCACAAGCCTCTCTTGAGGCCAGTTTTGTACCATCAAGAAAATTTTGCAAATGCTTGAAAAGGTGATAATCGCTTGGTGCCAAGTCTGGACTATACGGCGGGTGCAATAGAACCTCCCATCCAAGCTCTCGGAGCTTCTGGCGCGTCGTTAATGATGTGTGCGGCCTGGCGTTGTCTTGATGGAACACAACACTCTTCCTATTGGCCAATTCTGGCCGCTTCTGGTCGATCGCCTGCTTCAATCTGGTCAGTTGTTGACAGTAGAGGTCCGAATTGAGTGTTTGGCCCGATGGGAGCAGCTGATAGTGGATAATTCCTTTCCAATCCCACCAAACACACAGCAAAACCTTCTTGGCCGTTAATCCGGGCTTGGCGATCGTTTGGGCCGGCTCACCGCGATTGGACCACGATCTTTTTCGGCTGTTGTTCTCGTATGTGACCCATTTTTCATCACCAGTCACCATCCGCTTCAAAAATGGGTCGATTTCGTTACGTTTCAGCAAAGAATCGCAGGCATCAATTCGGTCCAAAAGGTTCTTTTGCGTCAATTCGTGTGGCACCCATACATCGAGCTTCTTCTTGAGACCAGCCTTATGCAAATGGTTCCAAACGGTTTTCTGGCTAATCTTCAGTTCCTGGGCAATGGAATAAGTGCTCACATGCCGGTCCGACTCGACGATTTCCATGATTTTATCGATATTTTCGACGATTGGTCTACCAGAGCGTGCCTCATCTTCGACGTCCATATTACCAGAACGGAATCGTTGGAACCACCGCTTTGCTGTTGCATTCGATACTGTATTGGGTCCATAAACAGCACAAATTTTTTTGGCCGCCTGCTCCGCCTTTTCACCTTGGTCGTAGTGGTACTGAAGAATGTATCGAATTTTCTTTTTTTTACCTCCATTTTGGAACGCTGTAACACACAACTGGCTTGACCAAACACAAAACTGTCACAGAACTTTTTTTGAAGCGTAATGTCACCTTTAAATCGCCGTATAGTATGACCCGATGCAATGTATACATCGTGAGATATGGCTCACTAAAGACATCTAGCGGAAAACGCTCAGAACTTTTTACTTCACCTAATAATTTGGTAATATTTTTAAAATTTTGTGAATGCTTAATTATATTCTTAAAATATATGTTTGCTTTCAAATCGTAAGATCCACAAATGTTTTAGTGAGCCAAAAAATAGAGTTATAGAAGGATAATAAGAAATATAATGATGTTTCGGTCTTAATTTGATATTCGGAAAACATTTTGATTTTAGCAATAGATATTCATTAATTTTTTCTTGTAATAATGCAACTTGACCAAAGGATAAAGCAGAAGCTAATATTAGAGAACAGATTTCACGAAAATACAGTACTAATAGCCAAATATCATCTTTAGTATCCTTAATTAAATAAAAAACAGCTAAAGGAAATATTAATATCATTCTTCTAATTTGATTTGCGGTACCTGTAATTTTGCATGAATCCTTTAAAGGAGAAATGTTAATGTTTGTGTTTTCATTAAAAAATTTAATTTTTTCAAGTCTAAAATTTAGCAACTCGTAATTAAACCAACGTTCTTTAACAAAATATTTAATGCAATACATAAGATCATAAGAAATAATACCTTCGAAAAAATCATGAGCTATGAATGGTAGTAATCCTGGATTACGTACATGAAAATTACTCAATTTATTAAGAGGTGAATCTTGTTTTATATCTTTTTTAACTTTCATAGTTTTCTCCGTTTGCTTTACGTATAAGTTATAGTTGATTTTATTTTTATTTATATTTGTACATATATATTTTAATTGACTTTGATTTACGTCACAAAAATGACAAAAATATTCGGAAAAAGTGAAATTTTCAGTAAAACTTTGTGACGATCCACAGAAATAACGGATCGTCACGACAATTATTTATTACTATTGTTTACACCGAACAACCGTGTGACAAAGCGCCGAATAACCGCGATGTCAACAAACAGCTTCGCTGTTTGCTAAAACTAGTATAAAAGCCGACGCGAAATCGGTATCGAGAGAGATCCGCCGGAGAGCTCCTCTGAGACGCTCAACCGACCAGAGCTCGTAACTTCCTAGAGATCCTAGACCGTTCCGTCGACCGAAGTGGATACGCGACGTCGGCATCCTTTACCTAACCCGTATCGTCGACCGAGGTGGATACGCGACGTCGATATCCTTTACCGAAACCTTTCCGTCGACCGAAGTGGATACGCGACGTCGGCATCCTTTTCCTAACTCGTACCGTCGACCGAGATAGATACGCGACGTTGATATTCTCTACCGAAACCGTTCCGTTGACCAAAGTGGGTACGCGACGTCGACATCCTTTACCTAGCACCGCTCCGACATCGCCTAACATATCTAGCGTATACAAATCGTCCCGAAACAGGTTCGGTTAAAAGCCGGTATCAACAATAGTTTAAAGCCCGCTGAGTATATACACTCATAGCACGGGTAAGAGAATATCGCGAGACAATGCCGACCGCGTCCCGCGACCCGCGCGCAAGCCTGGACGCGGACAGCTGTTGTCGCGATATCAACATTAGATCTCCGACAAGAGCAAAAACGCGACCACGCGTCAGCGGCGTAACTTCATCTGTATATAATTGTAAATATAATTGTAAATAATCATTATATTAGAATATAGTTAAACACTTATTGTTACCTACACCGCTGCTTCTATTAGGACCTTAACTTAGTTTCCGCCCGCAAATGTTAGATGGCAATGCAAACAGTTCTAGTAGTCATTACTAACGAAACAGGTAGTTTGTGATTAATTTCGACATTTCTCGATAACATTCAGTCAGCATACACAATTATTTTCCTAAACAACAATTTCTTTTGCTTTGTGAAAAAT
>NW_022639592.1:782429-783466 GCF_010583005.1 Odontomachus brunneus
GAGTGTCACGGTCGCACGTCGGCCGAAGGCATCTTTCTTTCCGCTGCCGCTTTCTGTACGCTGATTTGTTGAGACAAAATAATTAATTTCTCAAAAACTATTGCGAATATCGCAAAACGGCACAGGACTTTCTTGCTCACCTCAATCCGTTCTACGTTCTCACCAAGGGTCATCATGGGACTTCGGGACACCCTGTATACACCGACAAGTTTAAATTTTTTTCTTGATGTTCTTAATGGGTTACACACCTCAAATGCATTTTGATATAATATAATTTGTAAAGCATTTTTATTAGTATTAAAGAAATTATTATTTCTTATAACATTACCACTTTATATATCGTAAAGTATATTATCATTACAATAATTATGAGAATTGAAACAGAAACTTCGAACATCGTCATTTTCTAATAACATCTTTAAAGTTTGCAGAATTGGAATATAATGATAATAGCTTTGTGTTTGTTATCAAATCTTAAGTTTATTTGAATGGGCATCACAATATGAAAATTTGTTTTAAAATATTTATTTCTTAAATATGTGTTTCCAAGACAACTATTTACAGAGCCAAGAACATTGAGAAAAGGAAATTGGGTATGTTGAAACAACTCTTTAATTTTTTCTTTAATATCATCCTGTATATTACTCTTGCTTAAAGTAGTAATAAAATGTTTGTGAGAAAATTCAATTATAAATGACATGGTCTCTATAACACTTTGTAACGCTTGTTCTGTCAAAAAATATTTTGTTGTTAATTTAAAATATAATTTTGATATAATATTTCCGTAATTTACTGTATCATTACAAATCTGATTAACAAGGCAATCGTTATTGCTAATTTCAAAATCTAATTCCATATGACTATCATTATCCATATGATTATCATTAGAGATATGCTGCTCACAGAAATTAAGTTTTGAATGATATCGACATATATAGTGCATAGTATTAACTGTTATGTACATGGTCTTATTAGTAAGTAAACAAGCTGCCCGATGAAAAATTTTTCATGCAAAATTATGTATGAAATTTGTCCAT
>NW_022639592.1:783476-783941 GCF_010583005.1 Odontomachus brunneus
CTTGGACCGCACCGACTAAGACTATCCCGCACGTAACACAAGAGCGTTACAACTTCTTATTTGATGACACCTTAAGTTGTCACCTAGCATGGCTATTACGGTACTAACAATATTAATTGTTTTATCATCAATAGAAATATTTATATCATCTTTTTCTAGACTTTTTAAATCGTTTACTAAGATTTCTATTATCTTGTCCCAATAAAAAAATGTGATATAATTCTCATAACACAGAAGAATAATTTGTATATGCTGAACTTTTGATCGAAGATAAGCAGGTAAATTTCCAGGCACCATATACAGGGTGTCCCGAAGTCCCATGATGACCCTTGGTGAGAACGTAGAACGGATTGAGGTGAGCAAGAAAGTCCTGTGCCGTTTTGCGATATTCGCAATAGTTTTTGAGAAATTAATTATTTTGTCTCAACAAATCAGCGTACAGAAAGCGGCAGCGGAAAGAAAGAT
>NW_022639592.1:783951-795224 GCF_010583005.1 Odontomachus brunneus
ATATAATATTTCCGTAATTTACTGTATCATTACAAATCTGATTAACAAGGCAATCGTTATTGCTAATTTCAAAATCTAATTCCATATGACTATCATTATCCATATGATTATCATTAGAGATATGCTGCTCACAGAAATTAAGTTTTGAATGATATCGACATATATAGTGCATAGTATTAACTGTTATGTACATGGTCTTATTAGTAAGTAAACAAGCTGCCCGATGAAAAATTTTTCATGCAAAATTATGTATGAAATTTGTCCATACATAATTATGTATAATTATATATAATCATATAAAATTATATATAATTATACATAATTATGTATAACAATATTTATAATTACATATAAATCTATGCGTAATTATGTAAAATTATATATGAATTTATATATATAATTATACATTATTATGTATAATTACATATATAAATAGAATGTATAAACATGAATGGACAAATTTGATACATAATAATATATAATTATATATAATTTTATATAATTATATATGAAAAATTTTTCATTGGGTAGGTACCCACAATAAATCCCAACTTTATTTTCTTTTATATGATTATATAAATGTTTATTAAAACCTCTATTTGTAAAACAAGCATTACAGTTTTACTCTTTACAACGATATGTTTGTGTATTATTATATGTTTTATGCCATCTAAGAACGTGCTTTTTGAAATTTAGGAACCTGTTGAATTGTCTTTCACAATTTGCATATATACAAACAATTCTTAAATTTGGCATGTTTTTATGCGAAATTTGATGCTTATTATATAAATATATAAAAGAAAATACATTTTGGCACATTTGGCATTTTGACATTATTATAGAATTATTATAAATCGATAGGAAAAGAAAAAAAGGAATTGAAAGTAAAATAAAGGAAATAGGAGGAGATCGATAATTGATCCAAAAAAAGCTGTAACAATGTTCAAATAATATATTACTGTATATAATTCCCAGATAGCACGATAGATTCCCAGACAGATCTCCAAGAGGAGATCACATGTTGGGGACATTCTGAACGTCTTTAAGATGTCCTTTTAAGATCTGTGTTGTTTGAATTCTTACTTAAACAATGTGATACTTACTTTTTTATGTATTCTAAACTTTCTTTTTATTTCTACAATATCTTAAGTAATATATTCGCACATACATCATAACTCATTGGACTCTACAACGACCGGACTCGTTAAAAACAAAAGCTTGCTCGACCTAACTTAACTCAACTACGTTTGTTTCGCTGGCTTGTCACTGCCTATACACGCACATGCGTCACGCGCCATAGGAAACTAGCACCGCCACGCTCTAGCTACGGCCTTCTGTTGAGTTCCGAACGCGTCCTTGGTCGCTTCTGAACGGCATCTCTGAACGTTATCTAGGAAGAAAAGAGTATCGTGAGCGTGGAGCGTCAGGTAGCTCAATGGTTTAGAGCAGTCGCCCGGCAAGCGAAAGACTCGGGTTCGAGTCCCGGCTTAGCAAGACCGCGCTTTCGATATTTTTCTCTTTCTGGAACGAAAAAGACACGCAGATCTCGAACGCACAGCGTCTCGCCGCCACCTAGTATGCCCTCCTCCTTCTATGGTGGGTCCCCTATGGCGCATTGCGTCCAAGCACCCGGGGGCTGCCAAAAAATTGGTGTCGACCCCGGGGGTTATTTGTATTATTTGCACCGGATGAGGAGGGGTAACGGTGGAGACGGGCATACATGGACAGCAGGTCTTAAAGGATAGCAACCTTTGACTTTGAGAGACTGACAGCTGTACCATTTGGTACAGTAACATTGTTTCTCTCTGTAGTCGCCGTGCGCTCGGGATCGCGCCAGAGATGTCGCTTCCGAACGGCATCTCTGAGCGTTGTCTAGGAAGAAGAGAGTGTCGTGAGCGTGGAGTGTTAGGTAGCTCAGTGGTTTAGAGTAGTCGCCCGGCAAGCGAAAGACCCGGGTTCGAGTCCCGGCCTAGCAAGACCGCGCTCTCGATATTTTTCTCTTTCTGGAACGAAAAAGATACGCAGATCTCGAACGCACGGCGTCCCGCCGCCACCTAGTATGCCCTCCTGTTGTGTTCCGAACGCGTCCTTGGTAATATACAGATTTGTAAATTTATTTTAGTTTTGTAAAGTTACCTTTCTTTTCATTACCTACATTTTTTTATATAAAAATTCATCTATTATATGTATATATTACTGTTTTATTATGTAATATTACAGAAATTTGTAAATTTACCCAAAATTATAGAAGTATGATATCGTTCGTGTAAGTTTTCACTAATTATAAAAATATATTTACATAATAAGACACTCGATATAAGAATAAGACATTCGATATAATAACAGAATTGCATTTACTTGAAATAAAGAATTTAATCTTCTGTAGTGACATCTCTCGTGTTTTTTCATGTAATATTGTGTGATATTATTAGGATATTAAATTCATTATCAGCGTATATTAAAGAAACTATATCAGTTTTATTAGATATGTATTTGTGTATTATGAAATGTTATTAAAATAAATATAACTTTGCTTACCTGTTTTTTATATAGCTTCCCCTAGTATTTTTCGGGGTTGCGTGTTTTCACCTTATTTCCCGCACTGCGTTTATTTTATCCACTATATTTTATTTCGTCGTACAGACTTTCCCTCATAACTATTAAGACCTATTAAAGAATTCGCGATAACACGGAACGCTATCTTGCAATAATAATACACCAAAAGTATAAATTTTTTGTAAAAATACACAATGTTACAAATTTCCACTACTAATTGCGTAATTTTTACATATATTATTCATGTAATTTTACATAAATTTTTTACAGTGTATATCACATATTTTAGATAACAGTTATAATTGTGACGTTATGCTAACGGATCGTCGGCCGCGATGTCCGATTGCGACGTCGGCTCACAAATTCCACCCTGGCGGTAATTCTGCGACTACCTTGTTCCTTTTGGTTAGGCATCAGATGCGGAAACGGTAGCACCACCGGAGAGTCGAACTCCCAGAGACCGCAATACGATCGGCAGTGAACCGCTTGGTACGGGTGCAACTAGCTCGTCGAGAGCATTTGACCGCGGAGGTTAGGATCTCGGAAGGGCACTCGAAATGACGATCTTGCGTTCCCGATATGTACAGCGATTTATTCTAGCAACGATGCAATGACTCTACACGCCATATAACGCAAACGCACGTAGTGTGCGGCCGCGATCCTACGCCGAACGGTATGACTCGAACGGGACATCCAACTTCGCGTTATACGCACAAGTCTTCCGAAGTCATACGCTCCGCGATGTACAGGCTTACGCGTTAGGGGGTGAGCATGGCTCTTTCTCGGCCTCGTCCAACCATAGTCATCCTCCCTTCAATTCTCACTGTCTAAGGGCACGTTCCGTTGCGTTCCAGGATCGCTTTATGAGTTACGTTTTTCTCACTTACTGTTGCTTGATGGCTCACATAGGACTGATTATACGAAGACTCTTTCACGGCTATTTATTTTTTGGATACTTCATCGGTCTCCTCGTGTTGCACGATTAATTTTGGAGATACGGGATTCGGGAGATAGAGTGAGATGTTGAATCACTTCGAGTTACACAATAAAGCCCGCTTCGACTGTTTCTTTTATTGCAATTACTTGCGTTTGACAAGCGACACAAGCCACCAAAAAAGAATACAATTTTGTTTCAAAGACAGTTCAATCCTGGAATATCTCTAACTCGCAGACCGACACAATCTGTTCACGGTGGTTGTTGTAACAAGACTAAAAAAAACTGACGGTAGCTTCCGTCTTTCCCTTGACAACGCATATTCGTTAACCTTCCTATTGGCTGACTCTTATTTATTAGACTTCTAATTGGTCGGCCCATAAAGCCTCATATGCAATACTTGAACTTTTAACTGGAAGAGCTTTTGTTAAAATATCTTTCTGCTCTTCCGATCTAATATACTCTATTCTAATATCACCGGAGTTTACCTTTTCCCGTACATAATGGTATCGAATGTCTATGTGTTTCGTTCTTTTATGAAATTCAGGGTTTTTAGCTAGTCTAATCGCACTTTGATTGTCGACAAAGATTGTTGTAGCACTCTCGCACAAACACTGAAGATCCGACAACAGTTTACTTAGCCAAATTGCTTCTCGTACTGTTATCGACGCAGCGACGTATTCTGCTTCTGTTGTGCTGAGTGTCACCATTTTTGACGTTGACTAGTCCAAGTGACAGGATCTCCTGCAGCTTCAAATACAAACCCTGTAGTTGATCGTCTGGTCTCGCGATCGCCGGCATAGTCGGCATCCGAGTAGCCGACCAGCTTTTGCACGCTTCCACTGCTGCGATATTCGATGCCGTAATCTTGTGCTCCCGCCAAATAGGCCATGATCCTCTTCAAGGCTCGCCAGTGTTTCTCTCCATGCTTATTCAGATATTTGCCGACTGAATTGACAGCAAAGGCGATGTCAGGTCGCGACACAATTGCGACGAACATCAAGGACCAACCGCTTCACGATACGGTACTCCTCTGGCTTCTTTCTCATCTAAGATCGGCATCAGAATTGTGTGCGGATCGCACAGTACGCATAATGGTTTCGCGTCATCCATTCCGAATTTTCTCAATATCTTCTTGATGTATCTCTGCTGATGTATGAATATCGTTTTTTCTTGTCGATCTCGCTCCAGCTGCATCCCCACGAATGTACTAGCGTCCGATGTCGTTATGTTGAACGCTTTTCTCAAATAATTCAACACGCTCTCCAGAGCATGGCTTTTCTTGGATGCTATCAGGCCATCATCTACAAACAGAGCAAGGTAAACGATTTCATTTTCAACTTTACTCACATAGATGCAATGATCAGCATCGGTTTCACGAAACTGAAACGAGTTGAACTTCTGGTTCCAGCATCTAGGGGCTTGCTTCAAACCATAGAGCGACTTTTCCAGAAGGCACACTATTTCTTTTCTCTCACTGTCTTTGACCCTCAGCCCTTCAGGCAGCTCCATGAAAACTTTTTCTTCCAACTCCCCGTAGAGAAACGCCGTCTGCATATCAAACTGCGCGAGTTCCAGATCCTTTGTGGTAACGATTGCGAGGAGCACTCTCAGTGAATCGTAGCGTACTATAGGTGCGAATGTTTCCGTGTAGTCGACTCCCTGTTCCTGTTTGAACCCCCTGGCGCACAGACGAGCCTTGAACCGCTTCTTTTGTTGTGTCGTTTCATCCAAAATTCTGAAAACCCAGCGAGAGTCCATAGTTTACATACCTGGTTCCTTCTTTATTAGCGACCACGTTCGGTTCTCCTCGTGTGCCTTGAGCTCTCGCTCAATCGCTTCCGCCCAACTCGATGAGTCCTCGCATCGCGTTGCCTCTTCATATGTTCCTGGCACCTCAATTTCCGCAACGTTTACCTCGTAATTCTCGAACCACGACGGTTTTCGGATCAGCTCCTTATTTCTTAGCGTTCGTGTTCTCTCTGACGCTGGTGCTTCCCGCGCTGCGCCATGACGTTTTTTCGCCGCTTCTCCTGCAGTCGCTTTTTCCTCTTCTTCTCCTTCCGTCGAATGAAACACTTCGTCGTCGTCATCCTTGACGCCCGACTCATTGCCCTCGCGACGACCGTCATTTTTCTCGTTCGCTGGTAGCAGCATCTCCTTTGATGCTTCTTCAGTTTTTGGCTCTTCGTCTCTCTCGGCTCTCTCGTTGAATGTCACATCACGTGACACGTGAACTTTCCTCGTTGCGGGATCGTAAACCCTGTAATTTGAAGAGTTACTCTCATACCCGACTAGCAATACCTTTTTCGATCTTACCTCAAACTTTGTGAGCTTCTGCTTCGGTATATTCATATACGCTTCGGATTCGAATATTCTTAGATGTCGGAGATCCGGTTTTTCTCCCATCCATGCCTCGTACGGACAACGGAGTCATACCATTTTGGCTGCTCGGCGCACCTGCTCGATTCATTAGGTACACCGCCGTATTCGTCGCCTCCGCCCACAGCTGCAAGGGCAAGCTCTTCGATAGCAGCATCGTCCGAGCGCTCTCAACAATCGTTCGATTGTCTCTTTCCACCCTTCCGTTTTGCTCCGGAGTGTACGGCGCGGTGAATTCCCTTTGTATTCCTCGAGCTTCGAGGTAGCTATCCATAGCTCTATTCTTGAATTCTGTTCCGTTGTCCGATCTCAGTACCCTCATCGGCCTTCAAAACTTAGTTTCTATTAGTTTATCAAAGATTTTAAATTTTTCAAAAACATCGGCCTTGTGTCTCAAAAAGTACGCATACCGGAAGCTAATTGTATCATCCTTAAAGATAAACAAGTACTTGGCTCCTCCAAGTGATGGATATGACATAGGTCCACATAAATCCGTGTGAAAGACTTCTCCCGGTGTCGTCTCGGCACGAGTCCTCTTTTTCTTGAATGCCTTTCGATACGACTTTCCGATTTGGCACGCACCGCAAAAATTTTCATCTCTCATCTTTGTTAGCTTGATCCCGGTGACCAATCCCTGCTTGGCGAGCTCTTCCATTGCACGAGAATTCACATGACCAAGCCGCTCATGCCATGTCTGAAAATCTGCTGCTGCAACGTTTCCTTCATCCCTTCGATGCGATTTTTCTGTCTGAATCAACATACGATACACGAGATTGTTCTGTCTTACACCGTAACCCGCGATTATACCGTTCTTCACAAACTGCACTAAGTTGTTTTTGAAGTACACGCCGAACTTGTTCACGGTGCACACACCCACCAAAAATAAATTTTTGTTCATTTTTGGAACGTATAAAACCTTCTCGATTTTTGACGGACGCCACGCTCCTTCGACGTACTTCAAGATCCGTATCGTTCCTTCACCAGCAATGTCGCATTGTTTCCCATCACTGAGAGCCACTTTACCGCCCTGTGGCAAGTCACGGTAATCGTCAAACCATTCGCGTCGATAGGTCATATGTTGCGAGGCCCCACTGTCGGTAAGCCAGACTTCGCTTTTGTCAGCCTTGAGCACCGAGCTCATAACACCAGTCGGTATCTCCTGCCGATCTACTTTGCCGACTCTTACCGACAATCGACTTTCGCACTCAACGACGAAAGCACAGTCACGCGTTTCGTTATCGTCACGTTCCCCCCTATCACGACGCTCACTGCGACACTCCCGCGCAAAGTGTCCGAGTTCTTGTCAGCGAAAACACCGCACTTTTATTTTTGATTTCTTGTCTCTTTCACTTGCGTTCATTTTTCCTTTCTTCTTCGAGGTCACTTTCTTCGTCGCTGAAAACGCTTCCGGAGCTTCATCAAACAACGATAGTCTACTCTCCTCTCTCAGAAGTCTCTCTTGAAGAATAGAAAACGTTTGCATTTCTTGTGGCACATTATCCCACGCTGTCTGAAAGTTCGCGTACTTTGACGTTAGGCTACCGAGCACCAACGCTATTATGGCGGTCTCTGATACTTGTTCACCCACGTCTCTCAGCTGTGCGGCCATATTCTGCACTTTAGCGATATGGGTAATTATCGAGTCATCCGGTGACATCCGATACCCATAGAGTCTTGTCGACAAAAACAATTTATTTGACGACGATCTCTGTTCATGCAGCGACACTAAATTTCGCCACATTCCACTTGCCGTTTCACACGTTAGCAGAGATCGCATTTGTTCGGACTCGAGCGCCGACGCCATTAGGAACATAGCACGCGCATTGTCCGCCGTCCAGGTTTCCTGCAGCTCGCCTGCGGCCGCCGGTCTGACACGTGTCCCTTCCACCACATCCCAGATGCGATGCGCCAAAAATAAAGCCTTCATTTGAAATTTCCATCCTTGGAAATCCTCCCCATTAAATTTTACCACACTCCGAGTTGAGATTGCCTCAGCTATCGCGGTTTTCCTCACGTACGTACACCGCGTACGTACGTACGTACTCAATATGGCTGCCTACTTGCTCACCACGTGCCTCACAGTCTCCTCTTCCGGTGTAGCGCGCCGCGTGTTCCGCGATCAACTCACTAACTCACGATCGCACGACTACTACCCGAATCTTGACACGCGCACTGGGCCCATAACCTGTTGCACGATTAATTTTGGAGATACGGGATTCGGGAGATAGAGTGAGATGTTGAATCACTTCGAGTTACACAATAAAGCCCGCTTCGACTGTTTCTTTTATTGCAATTACTTTCGTTTGACAAGCGACACAAGCCACCAAAAAAGAATACAATTTTGTTTCAAAGACAGCTCAATCCTGGAATATCTCTAACTCGCAGACCGACACAATCTGTTCATGGTGGTTGTTGTAACAAGACTAAAAAAAACTGACGGTAGCTTCCGTCTTGACAACGCATTTTCGTTAACCTTCCTATTGGCTGACTCAATTAGTCTTCTAATTGATCGGCCCATAAAGCCTCATATGCAATACTTGAACTTTTAGGGCGGACTTGCATTAAATATTTCCAACACCTCGCTCGGTGATTCCATCTTGCTACTGGCTTTCCGGGGCCCGTAGGGATTGCGGCCTAAGCGCTTTCAGCCGCTCTCCCCACAACCGCGTGTCTTTGTGACGGGGCTTAATGCTGCCACGTCATAACTCTCCTCCACTACGGGAGCTTGTAAATCGAGCTTGTACTGCAGTGAAGCCGCGGCTTGATGATCCGTCTCGATCGCTGGCCTCCTTTCCACGAGTAGCGGCTGCTGACGGATGGTCTCCCTGCGGTCCTCCCTCCGTTGTTTCCATCTCGTTTTCCTTGACTTATTTTCTAGCCTTACTACTATTTCCGCTCGCACTTATTTCTAAGAACGCTCGGACGGACATGGGATGGAATCCCGGTAACCGAGGAAGGGTGTACAATGACGGACTTGGTTTCGTTTCGCTTTTGTTTTATTCGGCCGCGGCGCACAATGGGTCGAAACATAGGAAAAAGCGAACATTGCATTTGTGGAGACAAAGTATAACAAATGAAGCGAAATAATTATACAGGGTAACCCATTTTAATCTATAATTCCGAATATCTCCTAAACTACCCGTTCTACGGGAAAATAGTTGAGACAAAAATGTTCAGGATAGAAGGGTTCACAAACCTGTGCTAATGACCTTGACCTTGAGATGACCTTTCGAGGTTATTTGAAGGTCAAGATCTTTTTTTCAATGGGCACCTCTATTTTTGACCCCGGATTTGGAAAGAACAGGAAATTTTACGTTCAAAATGATATTTTGAAAATTTTTTATATGCCCTTCAAAGGTCAAATAAAGGTCAAATGTCTAAAAATGGCTGTAGAGCTGTTTTTCTGAGTGATTATGGTTTTTTAGGATTGACAAGCGTTGGAGGAACTTTAAAAAGTAAGTGTGATACGCTATGACCTTCTTGACCTTTAAGTTAACTATGAAGGTCATTTGAAGGTCGAGGTGATTATTTGAAATAGGAATCCCTATTTTTGACGTTGGATTTGAAAAAGCAGGAAATTAACGTGATTAAAGACACGTCTTCGCGATTTTCATCGCTCGTGTGAAATCCACCACACAAGATGAAAATCGCTTTCTTTCACACTCATTGAAGTGAGATATTCTTCTTACTTTTGGCGTTACCCAGAAACAACGACGTGGACGTAGTAAGTACTGTTTCCTTTGGGGTGCTTGATTCCCATGAGTCCCCTTGCCTCTCACGTTTGGGGTGCTAGATTCCCATGAGTCCCCTTGCCTCTCACTACTACCTTGGTTATGCTACTAATCAACCACGAAGTAACTGTTCGAAGTTGCCTCCGTTGGCTTGAAGACATAAATGTAAGCGTCTTTCGAAACTGTCTACAGTTCGTAGCAAGGTTTCTCTGGGAATAGCCGCGCAAGCTCTTCGAATTCTGTCCATCATGTCCTCTCTAGTCTAGAGACAAGGGGACTCACGGGAATCAAGCACCCCAAACGTGAGAGACAAGGGGACTCACGGGAATCAAGCACCCCTAAGGAAACAGTACTTACTACGTCCACGTCGTTGTTTCTAGGTAACGCCAAAAGTAAAAAGAATATCTCACTTCAATAAGCGTGAAAGAAAGCGATTTTCACCTTGTGTGGTGGATTTCACCCGAGCGATGAAAATCGCGAAGACGTGTCTTTACTTACGTTAATTTCCTGTTTTTTTAAATCCAACGTCAAAAATAGGGATTCCTATTTCAAATAATCACCTCGACCTTCAAATGACCTTCATAGTTAACTTAAAGGTCAAGAAAGTCATAGCGTATCACACTTACTTTTTAAAGTTCCTCCAACGCTTGTCAATCCTAAAAAACCATAATGACTCAGAAAAACAGCTCTACAGCCATTTTTAGACATTTGATCTTTATTTGACCTTTGAAGGTCATATAAAAAATTTTCAAAATATTATTTTGAACGTAAAATTTCCTGTTCTTTCCAAATCCGGGGTCAAAAATAGAGGTTCCCATTGAAAAAAAAGATTTTGACCTTCAAACAGCCTCGAAAGGTTATCTCAAGGTCAAGGTCATTAGCACAGGTTTGTGAACCCTTCTATCCTGAACATTTTTTGTCTCAACTATTTTCCCGTAGAACGGGTAGTTTAGGAGATATTCGGAATTATAGATTAAAATGGGTCACCCTGTATAATAAAAAAGTATATATTTTATCAATTTAAATAATTATTGTATGCAATATTGCAATAAACAACAATTTTTAACTACAATTTTTATAAACGCTCTGTTACCGCTGGTATTAGCATTAACTAATATGCACCACAAGGAAGTTGCACGGTCGGATTTTGCATATCTTGTATGTGCATATGTGTATGCGTGTTGTGTATGCGTGCGCGTGCGCGCAGATGTATATGTGTAATAGCAGAGATAAAGACCTTACGGTTCTCTCTCTCTCTCTCTCTCTCTCGTCATTCCCATGATATTTATTGACTCCAAACCCTTTCTGTTCTGTGTACACGCACCGGCGTTAATGCCGTCCGAATATCCGTGTGACTCGCACACGATAACGCGTCACTCACACACTGCTGCGTGTAGGTGAGCCTAGAGCAGCACGGAGTGGCGGAGAGAGCTAGCGGTATACGATCGTCGGACGCTTGGAGAGGGAATAGTGGTGGGAGTCGCGGCGATCTTCCATCCTCTATCGCAAACGTAAGAACGAGAGAAATAGCATTATAAGACGTCTGGACAGAAATGCCGTCCTAAAATACGTGTGACACACACTAAGAAAACGCTTGACTCACACTGTCTCGTCTATACGTGAGCAATACGCGGTGTCCCGACGACTGTTTCGCTCGCTCGAACGTTCAT
>NW_022639592.1:801807-806986 GCF_010583005.1 Odontomachus brunneus
TCACACGTATTTTAGGACGGCATTTCTGTCCAGACGTCTTATAATGCTATTTCTCTCGTTCTTACGTTTGCGATAGAGGATGGAAGATCGCCGCGACTCCCACCACTATTCCCTCTTCAAGCGTCCGACGATCGTATACCGCTAGCTCCCTTCGCCACTCTGTGCTGCTCTTAGCTCACCTACACGCAGCAGTGTATGAGTGACGCGTTATCGTGTGCGAGTCACACGGATATTCGGACGGCATTAACGCCGGTGCGTGTACATGTGTGTATGTGTGCGCCCGCGCGTGTGGTGCGTGTGTATGTGTATGCATATAACAACATTTGTGATGTCTCGGGAAACATGTCTTCTTTTTCTTTCATTATTTTTTGGTCTTAAGTTAGAAATTATGGGATCAGATGAGACTAAAAGCTGATGTAAAATGTCTTCATTGGTTTTTATTCTATCTATTTTGTGAATGTGTTTTTTTATATTCGCGAAACTCCTTATTTCGCGCTTCACTTGATTTTTCTGACAAATATCCAATGGGTATGGAAAAAATTAGAAATTATTACCTCTCCATGAATTAATAGTTTATATACAGATGCTGTCATATGTCACGTCCAACAATACCGACGCACATATTTTTTCCCCTGCCTCTTCTGCCAAGCGCGCCCTAGCCAGAAGGCCACCAGACCAAACTTAAGCCGTATCTCCTCTTGAGAGATGTAAGTAGATGGCGCTTTCGCCAAGTCAAAATTCCCACCTCACTAGAGGAAATTTGAAGGGAGAACAGGAGAGAGAGTCAGTCTAGAATCAGGAGTCGGACTCGAGAGTCATGAGTCGAGTAGTAGTGTAGAGAGTCGCGTAGGCGTCAGAACACCTCTCCATCCCTCAAGCCTTCAGCATCGGCTAGAGAATTCCTAAATTACAATTCTAACTCCATTCTCAAGAACCTCGTAAGATTTAGAATATTTAGATCGCATAATTTTTACTTTAACAATTACAAACTCTCATTCAAGAATATTGTAGAATATTTCCTTTAGAATTAAGACTTTGTGTATCTTTATTACTAGAATATATAATTTTATACAAAATTAACTCTTAATTTCTTAATTCCCCGAACAAGACCTTTTTTTCCCTATCCTTCTTAGTTGCGTCCGAATCACCACCTCGAGAACACGGGTTAGTGAAGTTTCTACGCTCTTAAATCGGCCCGTTACTCGATATCCTGATATTAAACGCGCGGTTTGTGCCGAGACTTGTGATAAGCGGCCCTCGATTAAAATCGTCATCGGAAATTGCCGCCCTCAACTTCGTGTGAAGGAGATTCACGATCACTACGGGGAGTTCTGGCGCGGGACCCGCACGCAGATCGCAAGAGCGACACTCCAGACAACTGGGCGAGGAAGCCGGTAAGTCAGAAACTTTATTTGCCGCCAATAGCACTATTCTTAACCCGTACGTAACAGCGAGCATGCGTCCGCTCGAAGTTTGCTCCGCTCCCATACAACACAACGTCTAAAATTGGGACATAAGACGTCTGAAAGGCATCTTAAAGACAACTCTCAGACGTCGGAATATAAGATGTCTCTAAGATGTCTCTAAGACGTCTTCAAGATGTCTTATGTCCCGATTTTAGATATGTTGTATGGAATAGTTTTGGCGAATCTAGGATCGCGTGGATCCCCGGGGAAGAATCGCGTAGATTTAAATTATACCCGAAAAAAAAAACGATCCAGGTCCGGCAGCACGGCCCGAGCACTGCATCTTACTCGCGCAGCCGCGGCTGGCTGGAACGTAACACATGTAAAACCATCCATAGGTTTCAACAAATTTTTTGGCGGGTTTCAAGAGTAAATAAACTGAACTTTTTAGTATTTATCATTTCTCCGAATGAGATCGCTTGCAGAAAAACCTTCGGAAAACCTTCTTATTAAGGATTCGTCTAACTCTGTGATAGCAGCACTTGTGTGCATGTAAGAAAAAACTCATCTTGCTGTTCCCATCATTAGTTGACCCTGATCCTTGTTTCACAGTATAAATAAGCAATCCTAATTTTTTTCAAAATTCTTGAATATTTTTCTTTTATTTTTTTCTCGTTCCTTTTTTAAGACAGGATCCCGTTTTAGCCTATTTTTTAAAGGGTGAATTATATGAAACATGGAGTAAGAATTCCATGTAGCGAATTCTTGAGTGAAAACTTGACATTCCGTAATTATAGATATTGATATGAATATTCTTATTACGTACTTTACTGATGTCGTTCATTTTAGAATGTTTAGCTCCACAAATATAACACGTGGAACAAGATACTGCTGCGTCTAATAGAGCTGTGCACATTTTACCATCAATCATAGTGAACAATATTTCATAATTTATAGTTATATTTCCGCATTTTGTGGGCAACCAGTTTGTAATTTCATTTTACATTCTTTCGTATTCTTTTTTTGTAATCACCGCATTTTTTATGTACGAATTCGAATTTTATCGGTCGGCAATGGCGAGTTGACGACGGATTTGGATTTGTCCATATAACGTCACAGTCACTCACTAATTTGATGAGAACAAAACTAGTAATGACAATAGAATTATCTGATACATTTTCATGTTGAAATTTTTGCTTATAAGTGCTTTGACCAGAAGCTCCATCAAAGCCTTACTTAGAGCTTTTATAGAAATATCATACTAAGAAATACTGAAAAATTATTAGTGATTAAATATTACCAGTAATTCAGTAATTTTTTGGCCAGTACTTAATTTCTGGTGAATACTGATAATAAAATCACTGTTAAATATTGATAGTAATCAAATACTGAGAATTATTATGCGAAGGTGAAAAATGAGAAAATCATAATGTATACAAAAATATACTTATATTCCTAATTTTCTGATGTCTCATAAACTACTAGATATCGAAGGTTGTTAACACATTCCAAACTTTCATGAATCCTCTTGCGATAATTTCGATCCCAAGCGGTATACCGCTGGCACCCATCCATGTCCTGACCGCATTAAACTGTTGCTTAACCTGACGACCGACGCGCACGCGGTGACTCTGATGACTCCAACGATGTTCTTACAATTCATGCTTATATAATGTATCCTTATATTGTTCACAGTATATTATAACATACCTAGCAAACACCAAATAATAGTTATATAATTTTTACTTGTTGTTTATTGGATAATTTGTTGATAGATATTGAAACAATGCAACATTCGATATGCGATGAATATTGATGTAATGTAGTGAACCAGTGATAATTATTTTTACATTTTTAACAAAATGTTATAATGATTAATCCAACAAAAAAAATTAAAAAATCCAAGACAATCCAAATTAAACAAATCGAATTACTAAATTTTGAGAGAAACTTTTAAAAAACATTATTTAAAACAATAGTGTTGTTTCATCAAATGACATGGTTTCCTTGAACGAAATAAAAGTTTTATTTTCATCATTTTAAAAAATGATATTTCGTTTAAGAATATAATATTTTAATGAAATAAAAAAAGACCACAAAATTAAACAAGTACGAATATCAAATCTAAAGAAAGTATTTTCTCCGAAAAAACGGTATAAGAAGTATAAAAAATATGCAATAAGACAAATTAATGATTGCCACTAACGAGTGCTATTCTAAGTACTATTCTATAAGTATTATTGATGTAAAACATTACTGAATTTGAAATACAAGTAACAAAAATAACTAGTAAATAAATAAAATATATTATATTCGTAATATTTTTTTAAATATTACTGCAATATTGCTAAAGTAATATTGCAAATTAATGTCACTGCAAAGTCTCTGCAACATTGCACTGCAATATGCAATCTTGCAACGTTGTAGCAATGTTGCTGCAAGCTTCTGTGCTGTATGGGCATTGCTGAGATTCGAGCCTGAGACCTCTCCCAGGTAGCAGACACGTCAAAATGACATCCAAATCTAAGTAAGTTCAGGATAAAAAATAACCAAGGAATGATCAAAAATATCGTGAGAATATCGTCAAAATGATAGTCTAATGTCACAGATCGATGACGACATTTTAGACGACTTAATGATGTTTTATGACGTCTATAAACGTCAATAATACGTTTTTAAGACGTTATACAGAAACGTCATTAAGATGTCACAAAAAAGACGTTTTCAAGACGTCGTTATTTAGTCACTTGACGTCATTCGACCAGTTATGACCAGTTTTTTAAGTCATTTTGACGTGAGTCTGTTACTTGGGCTGATTCTTGTGTCGTTCACCTTACCTACTGCGTCACTGTCACTTTGATTGAGAGACGCTTTATATTGTGTACATATGGTATATCCATATACGAAAGCATATGATTTATTTAAAAGAAGAGAATAGATTCTTTTAAAATATATGTTTTAAAAAGTATGTAGAAAGTATATTTAAAAAATATTTACATGTTTTAAAAGTAAGTAAAATAAATTATTTTGTAAATTTAAATAAATTTTTTTCTGATAATAAAAGAAACTTTAATTTGAAACATAAAAAAATACTTTTAATATTAGAAAATAATTTATTCAGATTTATAAAATGATTTACTTGTATTTTATTTACTTTTAAAACAAGCAAATATTTATTTAAACAGTTTTTACTTTTAAAAACACTAATTTTCTCCTTGTAAGGAAATTATTTGTTTATTCTTATATATATAGATATTTTAAATCAAAGAAATCACTTTTTTTATTTATAAATTCATAATTTTACAGCTTATTTTACAAATTTAAAAAAATATTTCTTTATATTTATTATATATTTTCTAAAATTTAACAAATATTTTTTTAAGTTAAGAAATTATATGTAACAAAATATATTTCTTTCATTTAAAGAATTTTTTTCTAATGTACATTGCCAATTTAAATTTCGATTTTCTTATTTCTTTAATAATTTAATAATTATAAATAATTATATTTATTTTTTTCATGTGCAATATTTATAGAAATATTTACAAAATATTAATTTTTTGTTTACAATAAATATTATGGAAAATATTTAGATATTTAGATATTTCTATATTTTAGTAATATTTTAAATATAAATTTTCATAATTTTTCCTCTCCCTTTATGTATATACGAGGGTAGTCCCAGAAGTACCCGGCCTAACAAAGAAAACACAAAAATTTTGAAAAAATATATCTTTATTTCTCAACATAGTCCCCTTTTAGCTCGATACACT
>NW_022639592.1:806996-807947 GCF_010583005.1 Odontomachus brunneus
TCTCTTCTACTAAATTTACGAGGGTAGTCCCAGAAGTACCCGGCCTAACAAAGAAAACACAAAAATTTTGAAAAAATATATCTTTATTTCTCAACATAGTCCCCTTTTAGCTCGATACACTTTTCCCAGCGATGTTCAATAGCTTCGATACCATGTTTATAGTGAGAACCATCGAGTTCCTCAAAATAGCCATGAACCGCAGACTCCACCTCTTCATTGTTAGTAAATCTTTTACCACCAACCCATTTTTTTAAGTTTGGAAATAGATAATAATCTGAGGGAGCTAAATCTGGTGAATAGGGTGCGTGAGAAAGCAATTCGAACTTTAACTCATTGATTTTGGCCATCGCAATAACGGACGTGTGAGCCGGTGCATAGTCATGATGAAACAACACTTTCTTTTTCGCCAAATGCGGACGTTTTTTCTTGATTTCATCACTCAAACGCTGCAATAAGTTCGCATAATACTCGCCGTTGATTGTTTTTCCTTTTTGAAGATAATCAATGAAAATTATCCCACGCACATCCCAAAAAACTGACGCCATAACCTTACCAGCCGATGGAGTTGTCTTCGCCTTTTTCGGAGCCGATTCTCCCCTTTCGGTCCATTGTTTCGACTGTTCTTTCGTCTCAGGTGTAAAATGATGAACCCATGTTTTATCCATGGTTATGAATCGACGCAAAAACTCGGTCTTATTACTGCGAAACATCGCCAAACACTCGATTGAAACATCCTCACGACGCTGTTTTTGTTCAATTGTGAGCAAACGCGGCAGCCATCGTGCGCACAGCTTTTTCATGTCCAAATTTTCAGTCAATATGCGATGTACAGCACTTTTTGATATGCCATGTTAGCTAACTCGCGCACTTTCAGTCGACGGTCATCCAATACCATTTTGTGGATTTTTGTCACCATTTCTGGCGTGGTCACCTCATTTGGTCTACCACTGC
>NW_022639592.1:807957-809920 GCF_010583005.1 Odontomachus brunneus
CGAGCAAACGCGGCACCCATCGTGCGCACAGCGTTTTCATGTCCAAATTTTCAGTCAATATGCGATGTACAGCACTTTTTGATATGCCTACCAGTCCCCATAGAAGAAGGAGGGCATACTAGGTGGCGGCGAGACGCCGTGCGTTCGAGATCTGCGTATCTTTTTCGTTCCAGAAAGAGAAAAATATCGAGAGCGCGGTTTTGCTAGGCCGGGACTCGAACCCAGGTCTTTCGCTTGCCGGGCGACTGCTCTAAACCACTGAGCTACCTGACGCTCCACGCTCACGACACTCTCCTCTTCCTAGATAACGCTCAGAGATGCCGTTCGGAAGCGACATCTTTGGCGCGATCCCGAGCGCACGGCGACTACAGAGAGAAACAATGTTACCAAATAGTACAGCTGTCAGTCTCTTAAAGTCAAAGGTTGCTATCCTTTAAGACCTGCTGTCCATGTATGCCCGTCTCCACTGTCCATGTATGCCCGTCTCTACGGGCCTACCTACCTTTTTGATATGTCAGCTAACTCGCGCACTTTCAGTCGACGGTCATCCAATACCATTTTGTCGATTTTCGTCACCATTTCTGGCGTGATCACCTCATTTGGTCGACTACTACGATGTTCGTCTTGGCAGCTCTTACGGCCTCTTTTAAACTCTGCCACCCAATATTTTATTGTTCTAAACGAGAGAGCAGACTCCCCCAGAGTAGAATCTAGCTCAGTTTTGATATTGGTTGGACTGAGACCTTTCAAATGAAAATATTGCATCACATAACGATGACCAATTTTCTCCATGTTTACAAATGTACGAGAGCGTTCACTATTGATGGCTGCCAAACTAATACTAAACAACGTAGCGCCTTGAAACTTCAAACTTCAGCTTTATAAGGTTGATGCTTTCGACCATAGTGATTTTTTTCAAACAACAACCGCCATCTATACGTCTGGTCGGGTACTTCTGGGACTACCCTCGTATATAATATTTTAAAAAAGTAATTCAAAATAAATATTTATAAATATTTATCTAATAACTTACTAATATTGTATGCTGTCTGGGTTAATACATTTAATCTTAACAGTACTTTGCGTAAGTATTTCATCACTTAGCAAAGTATTATATATTATTATTTAAATATTGACAATGTTCTGCGTAAGTATTTTATCACTGGACAAAGTATTACATATCAATATTTAAGTATTGAAATCAATCATAAGGTAGAATTTGTAACATTAAATATTGAAATACTTGAGTACTAAAAGCTGTATTTGAATCACAGAATATTACTAAATACTGTACTTTTAATACTGTATTTTTAATACTGAAAATAAGTAATTAATCAATGATTCTTAAGGGAAGTTGCGGAACTGTGCCCCCCCGATTTTGATGCGCTTTGGATATGTTGTAGAGCATCAAAAAGTAGTCGACACGTATTTTTTTTTATCGGCCATATATTGAGTTTAGGGGTTGAAACAGCCTCTTGAAAACAAATGACTTTTCCATTTTTATTGAATATTTCCTAAAATATAAGGTATATGAAAAAATGTTTCCTACAAAAGTTGTACAGTATTTAACGCTCTTTGAAACAGTATATTAAATTTTTTCAAAAACATCAAATTTTTTAACCCCTCCCTCCCTACTCATTACCTTTGCAAAATTTGTAAGTTTTTGTAAGGACAAAAGTTGTAGCACAGCATTTCGTACCAAATCGATTCATATATAATATTATTAGGACCTTAACTTAGTTTCCGCCCGCAAATGTTAGATGGCAATGCAAACAGTTCTAGTAGTCATTACTAACGAAACAAGTAGTTTGTGATTAATTTCGACATTTCTCGATAACATTCAGTCAGCATACACAATTATTTTCCTAAACAACAATTTCTTTTGCTTTGTGAAAAATGGAACGCGATAAAGTGTTTTTTCGACATGTGCTTTTGCACTATTTTGATTTGAAAAAAAGTGTAG
>NW_022639592.1:809930-810023 GCF_010583005.1 Odontomachus brunneus
TTCGTAGCGATGTTACTTGTTTATAATTGTGTCTTACCGACTCCAATGATTTTGATCTTGTTTTACCGCTTCTCCAGTATTCCATAGCTTGCC
>NW_022639592.1:810033-810336 GCF_010583005.1 Odontomachus brunneus
TGACTTTTCCATTTTTATTTAATATTTCCTAAAATATAAGGTATATGAAAAAATGTTTCCTACAAAAGTTGTACAGTATTTAACGCTCTTTGAAACAGTATATTAAATTTTTTCAAAAACATCAAATTTTTTAACCCCTCCCTCCCTACTCATTACCTTTGCAAAATTTGTAAGTTTTTGTAAGGACAAAAGTTGTAGCACAGCATTTCGTACCAAATCGATTCATATATAATATTATTAGGACCTTAACTTAGTTTCCGCCCGCAAATGTTAGATGGCAATGCAAACAGTTCTAGTAGTCAT
>NW_022639592.1:810346-810692 GCF_010583005.1 Odontomachus brunneus
CAGTATGACATTCCATGCATTAAATGACATCATTCTGGAACAGATTAAAAATAAATGTTTGTCTCCACCTATGATTATATAAAACTGTGATATAAAACTGTGATTATATAAAAAATAAAACATATTTTATAATGTTATGTCTTATAATGTTATGTGTTATAATTAATGTTATGTCTTCTTATTTTGGACGTTGTTTTCTTCTCTTCTGTCTCTTGATATTAGATATACAGTGCATCTAAAAGAAATTAATAAATCAAAACGCAATTATAAACGCATTATTTACGTTATATTTGTTGAGATAATAGGGAGACGAATGTATAAAATGTTCACATAAATATGTAAACAT
>NW_022639592.1:810702-811346 GCF_010583005.1 Odontomachus brunneus
GTTTCGATTAAATAGTTGGAAAACGTCGTGATAATATCGTGCTATACGCGTCATGCCGTTCACCCTTATAGAAATATCATACTAAGAATCATTGATAATTACTTATTTTCAGTATTAAAAATACTGGATAATAAGTAATTATCAATGATTCTTAGTATGATATTTCTATAAGGGAATTAAAGGCTTTATTTAGCATAGTTAGAATGATCCGATTTAGGTCAAATATGCATCATTTTGTTGCACCATGCATAATTTTGTTCGATAACTTGTTGCCATTTTGAAGGTAATTCCATTATGCCTTTCTCATAGAAACCCTTGTCCCTATTGGCAAAAAAAACTGGGACAGTCGATTTTCACAAGATTCGCTTCTCGAATTTTTCACCAGCAAAATCATTCGCCATAGACAGAAACAGGTGGTAATCACTTGGTGCCAGGTCCGGACTATAAGGTGGATGCATAAGAACCTCCCAACCAAACTCCCGGAGCTTCTGGCGAGTCACTATCGATGTGTGTGGCCTGGCGTTGTCCTGATGGAACACAATTCCTCTCCTATTGGCCAAAGCTGGCCGCTTCTGGGCGATTGATTCCTTCCTAGACGGTCCAATTGTTGACAGTACAGGTCCGAATTAAGAGTTTGGCCGTAG
>NW_022639592.1:811356-812414 GCF_010583005.1 Odontomachus brunneus
ATTTTTTGCCATTTTTCTCTTCTTGTACCACCTGCATGGATATACTTCTCCCATCGTCGTAATTTTCGTAGCGATGTTACTTGTTTATAATTGTGTCTTACCGACTCCAATGATTTTGATCTTGTTTTACCGCTTCTCCAGTATTCCATAGCTTGCCTTTTGTAGTCATTTGATATTGCTGCTTCAACAGAAGTACAAATAACTTCTTCTGGAAGATAATTCTCATCTTCAACATGATGAAACAAATCAACTGTTTCTGTATGTGGAATCTCATTTGGATCATAAAAATCTAGTGCTTGCTCCTCTTCTATTTCAAATTCGTTATCATTTCCAGTTTCTTTCAGCATGTATTCAACCTTCTCCTTCATTTCTATTTCCTCCGAAGTTATCGGACTTTGTGGAAGGTCTAATGCAGAGAATGTTGCGTACAGTAACAGTATGACATTCCATGCATTAAATGACATCATTCTGGAACAGATTAAAAATAAATGTTTGTCTCCACCTATGATTATATAAAACTGTGATATAAAACTGTGATTATATAAAAAATAAAACATATTTTATAATGTTATGTCTTATAATGTTATGTGTTATAATTAATGTTATGTCTTCTTATTTTGGACGTTGTTTTCTTCTCTTCTGTCTCTTGATATTAGATATACAGTGCATCTAAAAGAAATTAATAAATCAAAACGCAATTATAAACGCATTATTTACGTTATATTTGTTGAGATAATAGGGAGACGAATGTATAAAATGTTCACATAAATATGTAAACATGTAAAACAAACAAAAATTATCTTATCAATTGATAATAATTATAGTAGGATCTCACAAGTATGTCCGTCGGACTATCAATATCGTTTATCACAATTACAAGTAAAGCTACAATAGTCTTCTCCTATATTTTTATAATATAAATATTTCAAATTTATAGAAGTACTTTTTTTTAGAAGTACCAACATATAAACGTATAACAGGAATTTTGTTAATACGCTTAAGCAAGTTGGCATGATGTGACCGTTCTTTACTAATTGTTTTATCGTTTAAATATATTT
>NW_022639592.1:812488-819990 GCF_010583005.1 Odontomachus brunneus
AGTATGACATTCCATGCATTAAATGACATCATTCTGGAACAGATTAAAAATAAATGTTTGTCTCCACCTATGATTATATAAAACTGTGATATAAAACTGTGATTATATAAAAAATAAAACATATTTTATAATGTTATGTCTTATAATGTTATGTGTTATAATTAATGTTATGTCTTCTTATTTTGGACGTTGTTTTCTTCTCTTCTGTCTCTTGATATTAGATATACAGTGCATCTAAAAGAAATTAATAAATCAAAACGCAATTATAAACGCATTATTTACGTTATATTTGTTGAGATAATAGGGAGACGAATGTATAAAATGTTCACATAAATATGTAAACATGTAAAACAAACAAAAATTATCTTATCAATTGATAATAATTATAGTAGGATCTCACAAGTATGTCCGTCGGACTATCAATATCGTTTATCACAATTACAAGTAAAGCTACAATAGTTTTCTCCTATATTTTTATAATATAAATATTTCAAATTTATAGAAGTACTTTTTTTTAGAAGTACCAACATATAAACGTATAACAGGAATTTTGTTAATACGCTTAAGCAAGTTGGCATGATGTGACCGTTCTTTACTAATTGTTTTATCGTTTAAATATATTTGATTAAGGATGTTTGTATTATCCGTACCAGATTAATAATAAACAAATTTTCCAAAAATTGGTGCTAATCTATATTGTATATGAAAATGACACTCAAAGTTTTAGAATAATTAAGAATCTAGATTAAATATTGTTTCATTTGTTTTAATAAAAAAAAGTAAATTATAAAAATTAAACGTTTGTATCGGACATTTGTTGAGGATGGGCTGTATCAGGGTGGTGTCACTGATTGTTTCGCGCAATGTCTAATCGCCCGCAAGGTCGATAATAAAGCACTTGAATTTACGAACTTAACAACAACAGTTTATTGATGGATGCTCCCGACTACAGTGCGTGCTCCGCGTGCACGCTTTGCGAAGGGCGATCGATTTACGAAGGTTTGATCGAGCGAATCTCATCCAATCGTGCCGCCGCACTACCGAGCTGGCACGACTTTGCCGCGGAGAAAAGACGACCTAGATCCTTCGGCAAGGATCACGAAACGTGATCGATGCACCGAGCCGACGTTCGCGGAGCTCAAGCGAGCGACGCGCGAATGCTCGCGATGCACGCCTTGACGCGAGGCAAGTGTCCACGAGAGAGCTGCTGCGGACGCGGAGCACCTGCGGGAGAACGGCCCAGAGAGACGAGGCTGTCTCTTCTCCAGGCTCGTTAGCGCAACTGCCCAACTCCCGGGGCTACCCGCCGCGGCAGCGTGCCGGGATCTCGGCAGAACTGGCCGGCGCGAGTCTACGCGGCAGGTACCACGCGTCGCACGCGTGTGAAGCATCCTGCCGCAGCACGGAGCACGTGAACTCGCGCCGGCACGCGATTTCCACGTGTACGCTTAGCTAGCGAGCCGCGTACACGCGGAATAACGTTCGAGACACTTCCGAACATTCTGAACAACGTTAAAGCCAAGAAATGTTGCTATTTAACTATATCGTACACATATATCATACATTTTTATACAGAAAACAGAAATATTAATCTATTTCTAACTTCTTGTTGGGACTATATGGATGAAGCATCCTTCATAAACACGTTACATAGTTACTGTTTCGTTAACAAAAAAAAAAAAAGAAACAGTGTACACATCTTCGATTAACATAACTGTATTTCTTTTTTGTCTAAAGTAGCATAAGAATTATTTTTTACGTTTCAACACTGATCCATTAATAAATATATTCTACAATTTAACTATTGCTCTATTTTATCTCCTTTTCCGTACAGTACTAACTGAATAAACTATTATTATTTCAATAATATAAAAGTGAAGAGTAGCAAGCGTAAAATAATAATACAAGTTAATAAATACTTACATAATTTCAGTACATTATGATATATAACATACTGTATAACGGTTACTGTACAACGCACAGTTCGTATATAACACACAATTCTTCACGGTACCAACTCACGAAACGAAATGCACGTTTTGAAATGTTACGGACATTTATATAGAGTCTAAATTGTACGCAGTACAATGAAATGACTAAATTAAACTTTGCATGATAATCACATGATTGTGTTGCGCGAAGCGAATAAAACCTATTTTTAGTACTAAACAGTAGTTGTTGATGTAATTCGATCTTCCTCTTTGGGCACGGGACTGTAGATAGTGTATGACTCATACACATGATATATGATTATATCATGATTATATTATATGATTTTAAAATATTATAATAACATTATAAATTGTAAACATTATACATTAAATATATGAAATTGTCTATGTATTATTTTTTTACAATTAATTACATTCCCCTACTTACAGTAACGTATCTAGCTACAGTATCCATCTACTTGAACGGCATGACGCGTATAGCACGATATTATCACGACGTTTTCCAACTATTTAATCGAGACCATCTTATAATATTATATATGGATCGATTTGGTATGAAATGCTGTACAACTTTTGTCCTCACAAAAACTTAGAAATTTTGCAAAGGTAATGAGAAGGGGGGAGGGGTAAAAAATTTGATGTTTTTGAAAAAATTAAATATACTGTTTCAAAGAGCGTTAAATATTGTACAACTTTTGTAGGAAACATTTTTTCATATACCTTATATTTTAGGAAATATTCAATAAAAATGGAAAAGTCATTTTTTTTTAAGGGGCTGTTTCAACCCCTAAACTCAATATATGGCTGATAAAAAAAAATACGTGTCAACTACTTTTTAATGCTCTACAACATATCCAAAGTGCATCAAAATCGGGGGGGGGGGACAGTTCCGCAACTTCCCTTGTTAGTATGATATTTCTATAAGGGTTGCGCAACTTATATACTAATCACCGTATCCAAGACAACCACAAACATAAGTAGTTTTTTTTCTTTTTTGGAAATCAAGGGATAACGATGGTGTAAACGTACGATGCACATGGACATAAAATTAAACCACGTTAGTCTGGTGTCCAGGGGCGCATATTCGACGCTTCCCATGTTTCCCTATACGGAATTTGCGATAACTGAAATCCTTCTACATCTTTTAACACATAACGATCGTTTCGTAATGCGCGATCGATCTGATACGGCCCCTTGAAACGGGGTATTAGTTTCTGTGAGACACCGTGTGTATTATCGTAATTCCTCACCATAACTTTATCGCCAACTTGATAACGTTTTGGAGGCTTATGTCGGCGATCATAAGCGTTCTTGTTCGTGTATTGATTTTTCCGAATTTGCATGTTGGCTCGTTCTCTTAAGCACGGCAGGTTACGAAGTATTTATAGTTGTCCACGGCTTTCTAACGCGTCTCGCAATTCGTCGATTACATTTCCACGCTGTCGTACGCCAAAAAGTAGTATACTCGGACATTCTTTAATCGCTCTAGATACAGTGTTATTAAAGGCAAACTCTACGTCTTTAAGTACATTACTCCAATGCGTGCTTCGCTCGTCTGCTAACTTAGCTATCATTGGCAAAATCGTGCGATTAAGCCTTTCCGCTTGACCGTTCGCCTGAGGCGAGGCAGTGGCAATCTTAACATGTACATTATGTTCCTTCATAAAATTCTCAAACTCGTGAGACGTAAAGCAACTACCTCGATCTGAAATAATTCGCAGTGGGCAACTATAATACTCGAAATACGCCTTGAGAAGCTTTATAACCTCTGAGGTTTTAGTAGTTTTCGTAGCGTATAGTTTCACGTGCTTGGTAAAGGCGTCGATGACTAGAAAAATATAACGATTCGCGGACGAATTTGATCTTGACGCCGGGGCTAAATGATCAATGTGTAATGTGATGAAAGGAACATCATCTTTTGGTATATTATGCAAAGCTCCTTCGGGCTTCCCTGAATCTGGTGTGAAAGCAATGCATTTGAGGCAATTTTTTATATACTTGTCAACTTTCCGTCTTATTTCCGGGAACCAGTAATTAGCCATTACATTACGGACGATTTTCTCGAGACCGACGTGACTCATCTCATTATGATACTTATGTATAACGCTCGTTTCTAACGCGGCCGGAACATAAAATAAAATTTGCCCTTGGTGCTTCCTATATATTAGCCCGTTCCTCATCTTGAATAACTTATGCTCTGACTGTTCTAGTCCCTTCCGAATTTCGGCAATTATCGGATCGTCATCTTGACATAATGCTAGATTTCTATCAAACAAGTTATCCTCAACCACGAATATCTGACGACTAATGGCATCGACATGCAACGTACGAGATCCTGGTCGGTGCTCCAAAACATAATCATAATTTTGCATTTCTAGGACCCAACGTGCGATCCGGGGATTCGTCTCTTTTTTATTCAGCGTTAAACTTAAGGCTTGACAGTCGGTAACGATCTTAAATTTTAATCCAAGTAAGTACGTTCGAAAACGGCGGAGTGCATAAATAATTGACAAAGTCTCGAGCTCGTAGCTATAGTATCGCGATTTGGTTTCGGTGGTTCTTCTTGAAAAATAAAATACGGGATGCAATTTCCGATCCGCTTTCTTTTGCATTAAAATCGCTCCGAAACCCGTCGCGCTTGCATCGCAATGCAACTTCGTCTCGTCTTGTGGGGAGTGTATACTTAATATAGGTGCGTTTATTAAGTGATCTTTTAGTGCCTCCACAACTCGCTGCTCTCTTTCCCCGAACTGAAAATTTACATTTTCTCTAGTCAAGTCGTAAAGCTGTTTGGCAATAACTGAAATATTCTCCACAAATTTTTTAAAATAGGAGCACAGCCCTAGAAAACTTTGCACGTCTCAAACATTTTGCGGAACCGGAAATTTCTTTATCGCTTCGAGGCCTTGATTTGTCTGTCGGATACCTTCACTAGTCACAGTGTAACCCAAATAGTCCAGTTTTGTTTGCAAAAACTGACATTTGTCCAGTCGAAGTTCCAGGAGGTTTGCTGCAAGAAGTTTAAAAACTTTTTCAAGTACAATAAAGTGATGGTCAATGGTGCTAGTCGCAATAAGAAAGTCATCTAAATATATCGATATCTCCTCGGCGTCAATTAGATCTTTAAAAATTGAGTGACGTAGCGTTGAAACTTAATGGGGGCACCCTTTAAACCGAAGGGCATTTTCAAGTACTCATACTGCCCCAATGGTGTAACGAATGACGTGTACTTAATAGAATCTTCGTGCATCTTAACATGGAAGAACCCATCTCTGAGATCGAGGGTTGTAAAATATTTCTTACCGGCCAACAGATCTAATTGATCTTCGGTCAAGGGCAACGGGAAATTGTCGCGTACCGTGACCTTATTTAGCATCCTGAAGTCAACGCACATTCTAGTTTCCCTCTTTTTCTTTTTTGTCAGCACGATCGGTGACGCGCATTCCGAGGTACTCTCTCTAATGATATCTTTAGATACAAGCCTCTAAAATAGATCGTAACTCTGCTTTTTCGTGATAAGAAAGTCTACGTGGTGTACAGGAGAACGGCTTGTTGCCTGTAAGAGTAAGCTTTAATGGTTTTCTGTAGCGGGCGTCTGAGGTTTTTGTGCATCAATACTATGCCTTTCAAATAAATCACGTACCTGTGCCGTCACCTCAGCCGAAAGGTCTTCGTTGATGCGTATATCTTGCGAAGTTACACGAGAACTACCCTGATCTACCTCAATATTCATAATTTCTATGATCTTATTTTTGCTTTTCAACGGAAGCTTCGCCGATTTTATAAAATCACGACCTAATATCATGGCGCTTTGCATCGTTTTATCCGAGACTATATATAAAGTAATATTACATTCGACTTGCTCGAAAATGAGTCGCGCTTCTACTTGACCGATTACCTCCACTCGGCTGCCGTTTAGTCTGCAATATTTATCGAGTTTTGAGCCAGTCGCTAAATATTTCTGAGGGATATAACACTTTTTCACGAAACTAATCGGACTCCTGAAGTCAACCAATGCGTCAAAAATCATCTTAAAATAATTGTTTCCTTCATTTAGCTGCAATTCCACTACGCGCCGGAAATCGCTATCCTCCTGACGTTCACACAATTTACGTCGGAAGGGGGTTGACAGAGCCGCCCGGTGACCAAATTTGCCGCACTTGAAGCAAAATCCTTGCTCCCTTCTGGGCCTTGGGCAGTTTACTGCTAGGTGTCCATCCTCATTGCAATTATAGCACTTCTGCGGATCTGCTGCTTTCGGCTTTTTCTTCCCCGCCGTGGTGAACGTGGGGAGCGGTGCACTTGGACACGGTGCATTTGGACACAGCCAATCACAGCACCGTGTGATTAGAGACATTTGTAGGGTCCCTTGGAACAGCGACTGGAACAGTGATTGGCCTGTGTCCAATTGCCCCGTGTCCAATTGATATACACCCGTGAACGTGGACTATCGACGGTGTGCTTCCTTGGGTGGAGGAACGCTTGCGAAGGCACTCAGCATCACATCTAACGACTCATAACGTTGCACCCTGGCTTGGGTACGTAGTTCTTGGCTGGGAATACCCTCGATGACATAATTTACGAGCTCATCGCCTGAGACCGGTACTCAGTTTGCAAGGGTTATTTTGTCGTGCAGATAGTCTGCAAAAGTTTCGCCTGCGGTCCACAGTCTCGCCTCTAACTCACGTCGCAAGGCCAATGGGTCCGACCGTTGCCCGTACATCCTTCTCAATTCTCATAAGAGATCCTCACAACTTAATTCAACACAATCGATTCTCGAATGATACCACTTTAAGGCCTTGCCAGTTAACCTGCCACATACTAGTGCCTTGGTTTGATGGTTATCTAGCGGGTACGAAACGAGTAATTTTCTCACTTGCTGCTCCCATTTATCGAGATTCAACCCGCTGAACTCGCCAACTAAATTCTCGAGCTCTTTCCATCTCCTTACGCCTACTCCGGCGAAGGCGTCTACTTCCGATCGTGGTGTCATCCGCAATAGTTCTAATTCTCTCCTCAGTAATTCCGCTTTGCGTGTCGCTAAATCTCTTTCCTTCCGTAGGAGCTCAATTTCCCTGAGCGTACTGGCCTGAGCATCCGCGACCGACTGCGTTTCATCACTCTGCCCTTCGTACGTGTCTCGCGGATGTCCAGATATGCCTATTTCTTCGCTGGAGGCTCCTGCCTCCATCAACCGCTTCACTAACTCGGTTTTCGTTCCGCTCGTTGGTAAAGGATCCCGCACAAAACCTATGGAAAATGGTTCTCGGTCAAATTGGCTGAAATTTCACTATGTTATAGTTTTCGCCATGCTGATAAAAAGTTATCATTGCACCAAGTCCCAAAAGTCAATATTTCCCAAGATATAAAGGGTCAAAGTAGTGATATATGGTCATCCGCAATAGTAAGACGTATGTTATAAATGTAAGTGATACATTGATATTTATTCACGAAATAAATAAAATTTTTACATATATATATGTAATAAATATTTAGTTCCGCAATATATATGTATATGTATATACAGGGTGGGGCAAAAGTATCGGACTG
>NW_022639592.1:820156-822251 GCF_010583005.1 Odontomachus brunneus
AAATCGATTTTTATTTATTTCGTGAATAAATATCAATGTATCACTTATACTTATAACATACGTCTTACTACTGTGGATGACCATATTTCACTACTTTGACCCTTTATATCTTGGGAAATATTGACTTTTGGGACTTGGTGCAATGATAACTTTTTATCAGCATGGCGAAAACTACAACATAGTGAAGTTTCAGCCAATTTGAAAAACCATTTTCCATAGGTTTTGTGCGGGGTCCTTTAGGTTCTTCAACCTCTCCTTGAGCTCGGCTACTGAGAGTAGGCTTGTCATAATGCATCTTCTAATACTCGCTCGACACACGCACACACTAAACCCGTGGAAGACTTCGTAATCTTAACTAATGTAAACGCGCGTCAAGTCACATTCGCTTCATAAAATCATAAAATCACATAAGGTCTGAATCTGTGGATCTGCCCTTAACGCGCGCATACCACCATGAGCACCGAACTCGCCACTGACGAACGAATCTTCATATTCTTCACTTCTGATATTTGTAGGGGATAGGGGAACAAAAGAAGGAAATGGAAATGAGTCGCCGGTCTTAAAGAAGGCAACAACGTTTACTGAGAGCGTAAGGTTACAGCAGTGGCTGAGTTCCGCAATTTCGTGCTCTTATCCCCTGGACGGCCAAGGAAAGACTGACTCGAACAAATACGCACCTCGCGCAGCAGGGCGATCGCCACTTTATCGGAAAAAGATCCTAAAGAGCCGCTTTGTCTCTTCGGAAACATTCGCTGCGGCGGCCCAATTGTCGCACGCAACAACCGCTTCGCGCTTCTTTCGGCTCTCGGCAACGCGTACTAGAATGGAACGTCAAGACGGCGCCGACACGGCACCGGCATATCGCGGTGATAGCAAAGGTCTATCCTCTATCAAAATTTTCTACAATTTGTATATAAAAATATTGCATAACTTAAAGGTAATGCAAAACATTAGACTTCTTATATAACATGTTATATTAAAGTTATGTTGCTGTAATATTGTTGGTGTAACTTAACCAGTAAACGTAACAGTTGGTGTAACTTAACATAATAACATAACAGTTTTATAAAATCATATCGCAGTTATAAAGGAAATTAAGCAATCTCAATATTAATAACGTATAACAGCAGTTATATTACATGTTACTCCTATATTATATTACAGTTATGTTCTGTGTTTGCTAGGATTATAATATAATGTGAACATTATAAAGATACATTATATAAGCACAAATCGTAAGATCGTTGGAGTCATTGGAAACACCGAGTGCCGCTCGATCGTCAGGTTAAGCAACACTTTAACGTAGTTAGGATATGTGATGGTGACCCGATATACCGCTTGGGATCGCAATTATCGAAGGAGGATTCGCGAAAATGTTGGAGTATATTTGACAATCTTCGGTTCCTAGCAGTTATAAGACATGAAAAAATTAGGAATTAGTTTTTTTTATGAAACATTTACAATGTTTGTCCGTATCATAGTGTTATGTCTATGCAACGTTCTTGCAACACTTTTTTGTGCTGTATTGCAATAATTATTACATTTTAAAATTTCCAACAAAAAACTCATGAATTTTAAAATGCCTTAACTTTGTGAGTTAAGGTTATTATGCCGATATATATATATATATATATATATATATATATAAGGTGTAGTAAAAAGAAATCCATTATTTTTGCATGAAATTGAAGGCTTTATTTAGCATAGTTAGAATGATCCGATTTAGGTCAAATATGCACCGTTTTGTTCGATAACTTGTTGCCATTTTGAAGGTAATTCCATTATGCCTCTCTCATAGAAACCCTTGTCCCTATTGGCAAAAAACTGGGACAGTCGATTTTCACAAGCTTCTCTTGAGACGAATTTTTCACCAGCAAAATCATTCGCCATAGACAGGAACAGGTGGTAATCACTTGGTGCCAGGTCCGGACTATAAGATAGATGCCCAACCAAGCTCCCGGAGCTTCTGGCGAGTCACTATCGATGTGTGTGGCCTGGTGTTGTCCTGATGAAAAACAATTCCTCTCTTATTGGCCAAAGCTGGCCGATTGATTCCTTCAGACGGTCCAATTGTTGACAGTACAGGTCCAAATTA
>NW_022639592.1:822573-823917 GCF_010583005.1 Odontomachus brunneus
GTTTTCGCTTGATGTTGTCGTAAGTGATCCACTTTTCATCACCAGTCACCATCCGTTGCAGAAATAGGTCGATTTTGTTGCGATTCAGCAGCGATTTGCAGATGGAAATTCGGTTCATGAGGTTTTTTTGCGTTAACTCGTGTGGCACCCATACATCGAGCTTCTTTTTGTATCCAGCCTTATTCAAATGGTTTCAAACGGTTTTTTGTGCAATGTTTAGCTCCTGAGCAATCGAAAAAGTGCTTACATGACGGTCGGACTCGACGATTTCCATTATTTTATCGACATTTTCGACAATTGGCCTTCCAGAGCGTGGTGCATCTTTGACATTAAAATTACCGGAACGGAATCGACGAAACCAAAATTGCGCGTGATTGGCTGTTACAGTATCAGGACCATAAACACTATTCACATTTTCAGCCGCCTGGCTTGCGTTTTCGCCTTTATCAAAGAAAAATTGTAAAATATGCCGTATTTTCTCTTTGCTGGTGTCCATCTTTGACGCGCGCTCAAACAATACTGACAAGGGGAACCCGGCAGTCTCTGATCACCGATTTGATTACAATTTTATAAGTGTGTAGTACGCACTCATACATTTACTCCTATAAAGCCGTAGGACCCACTATTGAGGCATTCTCGAGAAATATTTTTTTAAATATTTCGAGAAAAATTTTTGTCCCTATAGTACTGGTACGGAAAAGCAATTTTCGAGCTAGCAGCGTAGCGTCAACGGTAAGACGTAGACTACTACGCTCGGGGTTGTAGTTTCGATTCCCTGATGATTTTTTTTTATTTAAATGATTTTTTTTTATTTAAATCTTATATATTTTTAAATTTGTATATAACACAATTTTAAACCGTTTTTAATTATTTTATATCAAATTTTTTAATAAGTAATTTGTATGTTAAATAAATATTTTTTTTAATCAAGGAATTTAAAAATGCTCATTATTAATTAATTATTATGTTCTAAATGTTTTTATGATAAATACCATCCTAAAAGCTGCAAACTTATTGTAAAACAGTAAATTGTATTGGGAGTGTGAATAAGTTGTAACGGCCTTACGTTACGTGCGGGATAGTCTTAGCCGGTGTAGTCCGGGTTTCGTGTGTGAAATGAAAACCAGTGGTATAGGTGATAATAATGTGAAACTATATTCTACTTTCGAAGCTATTTACAATTATTTACAGGCGACGTTACTCCGTTGGCGCGTGGTCGCGTTTTTGCTCTCGTCGGGAGCCGTTGTTGTCGTCTCGCGATCAGCTGCGAACGTCGGGCGCTCGAGCGGCCGGCGGGACGCGGTCGGAATTGTTTCCGGATACACTATTGTTCGTCGTTCGGAT
>NW_022639592.1:826038-826135 GCF_010583005.1 Odontomachus brunneus
TCACTTAGTGCAAAACTGGCTGTCGAATAAAATGGACATGTTTTGGTCAAAAGAATTTTGGCCTCCGAACAGTCCAGATTTGAATCCGTTGGACTAT
>NW_022639592.1:826145-827223 GCF_010583005.1 Odontomachus brunneus
ATCAACCTTAATTTTTTAATAGAATCCCCTACATTTTATTGCATATTCTTATAGCTTATCTCGAGAGCTTTCCAAAATGCTAGAATATAACATTTTTTCATTAAGTACTTTTTGAATTATAAAGATTTGAAGTTAACAATTTTTTGACATAAAATGTACAATATCTTGTAAAATATTATTTAGTTTTCAGTAATCATAACCTTAATACTTTTGTGCGCGGAATAATGAGACCAATTTATTGGTTTAAAGAAAATACATTAATCAAAAAGTGTTGGATCCCCCTAATATTTTCAGTAAGAATGCATTTTGGAAAAATGTCTAATAGCAAAGTTGTACAGCTTCAAGCGGTGATGCTAGTAGGCTACGGCTACAACCCGAAAGTGATCGCGAGAAGCTGCTCGAATGCGTGATGTCCGAAAGCGTTAGCGGAAATTTGCCCGAAAGCGTTGGCGGGGCCGATCTTTATTCTTTCACTCTCGCAGGCACCAATGCACGAGCTCTTGAGCAAACAATACAGATCACTGATTTTAATCTTTGATGCAGTGCTATCTTTTTCTTAGCTTGCAGCAGTCACCTCGTGGACCTCTTGCCTTAACTGGCCGGACCCACACGCCACTCATGCCTTAACTGGCCGGACCCACGCGCCACTCTTGCCTTAACTGGCCGGACCCACATGCCACTCTTGCCTTAACTGGCCGGAATCACACGCCACTTAACAAATTGTTAACTTCAAACCTTTATAACTCAAAAAGTACTTAATGAAAAAATGTTTTATTCTAGCGTTTTGGAAAGCTCTCGAGATAAGCTATAAGAATATGCAATAAAATGTAGAGGGTTCTACTTAAAATAATAAGGTTGACCTTGAAATGACCTTGAAGGACATAATCAAGGTCAAAGTCAAGGTCATCATCTTACTCCCCGCTTGAAACCATACAACTTTGCTATTGGACATTTTCTTCAAAATGCATTCTAATTGAAGATATTAGAGGGGTCCGATATTTTTCGATGACCCTGTACACACACACACACACACACACACACACACACACACACACACACACACACACACACACACACA
>NW_022639592.1:827375-829196 GCF_010583005.1 Odontomachus brunneus
CACACACACACACACACACACACACGGTGCGTAATAGAACTGCGGAACAGAGAGGTGCATCATAGAAGCAACCAATCAGCGCTATTCCGCTCTTTTCTTACGCAAGTTCTGTGTGCTATGTTTACATAATGCTTCAAAGAGAATGACGCATCAAGGAGAAATATAATTTAGAAAATAACTTTATTTTAATATTTTGCTAATTAAAGTGAAATATAATTTCTCAAAGTGTAAAAACAATTATCACTGCTATGTACGAACAATGATGCATTATGCACGATTTCAGTGTGCTTTGTTCATATGACACATAAAAATTACAGTAAATGCGTTAAAGCAGTTTCAAAAATTGTTGTTAAATTGTAAATATTAATTATACAATATTAAATGCTATAGCAGTGACAATTTTTTTACAATTTGAAAAATTATATTTTATATTAATAAGCAAAATTTTAAAATAAAATTATTTCCTAAATTATTCTGGTAAAAGAGTTGATAGAGAACGATTGAGAACGATAGAATTTCTATTTATTTTATTGTTTTCTATAAGCTCTAAGAGCAAGCATCAGAATTCGCAAGTATCTGATATAAGTCCTATCGTATTTTATTTGGTTCTATAAGAATCGGGTTCTATTTATATTGTATAGGAAACTGACGATAGTATTGTATTATATAGGAAACTGACGATAGAAATTCTATCACTATCTATTGTATTCGATAGAATACTATTCACATTTGTGAATTCACGGACCAAAACGATAGAAAACGATAGAATTTTATTCTATCGTTCTGTATAAACTTTTTTTTATTAGGATATATTTCTCTGGATGCGTCATTCACATTTCCTTGACGCACCATGTAAATATAGCACACAAAACTTGTGTAAGTACAACTTACGTCGACCAATCATATTTTTCATTTGAATAGCTGAGGTTCAAATGAAATGATGTAATTGGTCAGCACAAGTTATGCATACTTATCTTACGCCGCATGGGGAAGCAGTCTGATAGAAAAGAGCGGAATAGCGCTGATTGGTTGTTTCTATGATACACTTTCTATTCTGCAGTTTTATTGCGCACCGTGTAATTTCACTCTTAGTGTAGGGAGCAGCGCAGAGCTGAATGCTCCGTATAGTCGATATTTATCTGATCGCTTGTATTTTATATGCCCGTAAATGATTTTCGCTAATCAAATATATATGTCTACAATATTCTAAGAATTAAAAAAAGCAGCCTAAAACAAAGAAATTTATTTTTTCGAATAATTCGGCTTATTTAAAATAGAAAAAACGATGAGTGTGTGTAGTGTGACGTGGCAGCCGTGGAGGCGCCCGTCTCAAGAGCCCCGTACCGATTAGTGAGAATGTTTGTCGCGTGCCGTGTCGCTAACGGTTTTTCGAGACATTGCCGAATATCGCGTTCCGTCGAATTGTTTGTTGTGAAGATCTTAAGACAAAGCGAAGAAGCAATTTTTGCGAGCGGAGCAGATGCGAAGGTCAACGCGTCCCGAATTTTGTGTCCCTCGACGTCCCTTGCCGGCCATCAGGACGAGGAGCGGAGGCCAACGAGGAGCGGAGGACATCGAGGAGCGAGGATGCAGCAGATGACGACTAGCGAAGCCCTTGCTCAGGTGAATCGCACTCTCGTACTTTGGTGGTTCAAATATATTATCGCGAATTATCGGGCGCTCAGCAATAGAGAATATTCTATCGCTGAGAAGCTATCGTAGTTATAATACAGTATCGCGCTTAGACGGATCAGCTGTATTTACTTTTAGCGAAGCAGCCGTCGCGAGAAACCCGGCAGGAAAAAACGGGAGAGCCGGGAG
>NW_022639592.1:829206-829295 GCF_010583005.1 Odontomachus brunneus
CCGCGACCATTGCCGCGTATAGATCACGTTCCGTCCGCCTACCGTATCGTTAGTGAGTGAGTGAGAGAGAGAGAGAGAGAGAGAGAGAG
>NW_022639592.1:837142-842371 GCF_010583005.1 Odontomachus brunneus
GAGAGAGAGAGAGAGCGGAGAGAGAGAGCGGAGAGAGAGAGAGAGGACCTCCACCGCTGCCGTCACCGCCGACGCCGCCGCCGACGCAAGGGCTGTCGCCGAAATTGTAAGACTGACCTTCTGCTCCAATTATATTTGTGTCGCGTATCGTCCCATATCGTGCCGTGTCTCGTCCGCGGAGTGGTCGCGCGGATAGGAAAGGCTCGCCCGAGGAAAGCGTTCTCGGGCTTCGTGTAACGTTTCGCGAATTGTACCGTCTCGCGTATATCGACTATCGGGACGTGCGAGAGTCCCCGAATAAACGTCTCATTATTATCAAAATCGAGTCCAGTAATTTCGCCTCCTCCTAACCCATCCCGTCTCCGACTTTAATTTAATAGAGCTACCGGTCCCGACGGTTCCGGGACGCGCATTCTTTTCGTAACAATTATCTACTCTCGCGTTTATCGAGGTGGTGCGGCCTTTCCGTACCTGGCGCCCAACTCTCGCGAAAATCTTAGTGGCGTGTCCGGGAGCCGACGGCAATTTGCCGACGCGGCGAACAGGCGACTATTTGCCGTCGCTCGCGAAACTTCTGTTCGCGAGCATCGTCGCGGTAGTTCATATTTTTAATTTAAAGAAAAAAATTTGTATCGATTAAAAATTCAAAAACCATTTGCAAAATATACATTTGTGGTTAGAGCCAGAAATTTCATAGCCATTAATATCTATTTTTGCAGTAGAATTCGTTTTTTTCACAGTGAAATAATCAAGTGTATGAGAACACACACATACACCAAAGAATAAATTATTATCAATCCTAATTAATGTTTTTTCGAATTCGAATTTTCGAGTACGCTCTAAAGATATTTGCATATTTTATAAGAAGATATTTCGAATATTTAAGAGGAATACTTAATTACTGATTAAGATATGTTAACATAAATCAAATATTTATTAAAAGACAAAAATGATCTTTTAGACAAAAGAAATTTTGAAGAATACATTATAGCAAATTTAACAAATTAATTACAGCAAAATATTTAATATTACTTTTAAAAAAATCTTTTATTAAAAAAGAATTTTTTAAAATTAATTAACTATATATTTAAAGTAGAAAGAAATATGACAATAAAAATTTAATCGCGGACATTAGTGCGAATTTTTGTTTTTAATCACAGGAGGATATAATGATTAAACATATGTAAATCAATTTTTATTAAAAAAAAGTATTTTCTAGATTAGGTTTTTGCAATAAAATATTCCAATACCGGATGGTTAAAACCGGATGAGGAGAAGCAACAGTGGAAATGGGCATACATGGATAGCAGGTCTTAAAAAATACAACCTTTGACTTTGAAAGACTGACTACTGTACCACTTGGTACATTAACATTGTTTCTCTCTATAGTCGCCGTGCGCTCGGGATCCCGCCAGAGATGTCACTTTCGAACGGTTCTAGGGAGAGGAAAGTGAACGTGGAGCGTCAGGTAGCTCAGTAGTTTAGAGCAGTCACCCGGCAAGCGAAAGACCCGGGTTCGAGTCCCAAGCAAACCGTACTCTCGATATTTTTCTCTCTCCGGAACGAAAAAGATGCAGGTACCGGACGGCGTCCCGCCGCCACCTAATACACCCTCCTTCTTCTACCGGCGAAAAATTTGGAATATTCTTTTAAATAAATTTAAAAATCCTCTTTTTATAAAAAAAAGATATATCTTGTGTGTTTTTTACTTTCTTTTTAAGTTGGAAATATACTTACAATTACATTCAAATATATAAATAATCATACATTGTCTGCACAAGTTTCCAGAATTTCTTTTCAAATTAAATAAATCTTTTTATGTTGTTACATTTTTTCTTAATATAATAAAAGATTTGTGTTGAAAATCTCAAATCGCGAAGATTGACAATCTTGTTTTGTTCCTACTTCTCTTGTAATGATGGCAATGGCAATATTGGTGATTTGTACAATTAGTAAATACTTAATAATAATTTGCATAATATATAATATTTACAATCGTTATAAGTCCGTAGTCGATAGAGTTTTGGAAGCGCCAAGTAAACTTGCAAGTTTTGCGAATATAGAGTGATAATCAGGTTTTGATCCTTTACATTGCTTATCTTTGATTTCCCCATTCGCTTGCGGTCGCGTCTAGCATAGTAGTGACATACATATCAATTTGACGATAAGAGCCAAATAACGTAGTATTTCTCCTCGCCCTTACCGCTAGATCGGTATATATGGTATTGCCGTGTTATGGCTCCTGCACACAGGACGCGGTAATGCTTGCCGTGCGACAGAAGTTCGCGCGACAGCCAATCAATATGCTGCTTTCCGTAATAACCTTCTAGCTCTTACAGAAAAACAACATATTGATTGGCTGTCGCACGTCCTGTGTGCAGGAGCCATTAGGCGTTCAAGTGGGCGCTTAGGATGAGGATAAATGACGCAATGTTCCAAAATCTGATAATAATACTCGCAAAAATTCATATACAATACCATGCATCTAGCATTATTGTACGTAATCTGACAAATGAAAGAAAACTTATTGGATGTAACATTGTATGACAATCGATGTAGCATATGCTGCAGTCATTGAAATATATCCTGAGAGAACGATAAGCGATTGTTACGTCACAGTTTTATTTGATTTCTTCGATGCTTTGTCTTTCGCTTTATGTTGTCGTTCTTCCCGATCTCGTATAATGAAATCGGGGTCATTCCAATACTGAACTTCGCCACTGGCAAACAGAATAAAGATTAAATTCGTAACAACAAAGACACCAAAAACGATCCAAAATACGAGTTGCCATTGACTCAGGGTTTCATTAGGAGTAAGTACAGAGACAATGTATGGCGTTATAATACCGGTGATGGCACCGATTCCATTGACTATTGCCATTAGAGTGCCAGAGTAATTAGGAGTAAGGTCTAACCCATTGACTTTCATCCCAGGATAAAAAGTACCTATAGGACAAAATTGTAAATTATAATTGTAAAATACGTCAATAGTTTTTCATAATGAATATTCCGAGTAATATAAATACGTACCCATTAAAGTCATACCAATAGTAAACATGACGACGGCTATTACTTTATCGCATTTGCTATACGAAGCAGCGACGATAAAGATTCCTGGACCCAAGGAAGCAATTGTAGTACCAAGTTTACGCACGTTAGTACGTGACATAACGCCTTTGATAATCATCCAATCAGCCAGCCAGGACGACAGCAGGCTGCTAAACCACATCGTAAGGTATGGTAACGACGAGAAGTACCCATTGCTCCGAATAGGGTAGTGGAGAACGCTACTCATATATGTAGGCAGGTCGTTTACCATGGTAAAAAAACCCCAGTCGTGACCAACCTGGGCGGCAACTAGTGCCCAAAGTGGCACTGAGTTTAGCATATGTCGCCAGGGTACCGGCGGTGGTTTCTTGTGAGTGTGCTCGCTCATACGCTCGTGTAAATATTTTAGCTCCCGTTCGGAAATGAAGGGGTGCTCGTACGGGTTGTTGTAGCAAACCAGAACCCATACGATGAACCACAGCACGCCTAATGCACCGAATAAATAAAAGACAATTTGCCAAGAATAGTGATGAAGGATCTCACCGGATACCAAGGTACCGAAAACTGTGCCGAGTTGAGCGCCAGCGAACACAAGCGATCCGATCAACGATCTCTCTTCTGGCGGTATCCACTGTGCTAACATGGCGTTCAACGCTGGGAAAGTTGTACCTTCTCCTAAACCCATGAGAATTCGTAGAACAATCAAAGCGGTTGCTTCACCCCATTCAACCGCTATCGGTGTCAATAATGTGAATATTGCAGTTGACAGCATTCCAAGACCGAGAGAGTATTTTCCGCCAAACTTTTCGGCTAACATTCCGCCTGGCAGATGCGTGATGACGTAACCCCAGTAAAAAGACGAGAGAATGATGCCCTGGTTACACAATAGAAAATTTTGATAGAAAAAATGGTAAAAAGTAGGAAAATATTATATTTAATTATTCAATAATATTTTATGTTTTAAATTCAAAGTACATGGTTATAAAGGAGTAGTACAGTCACAGACAATTGTCCATAATTTTTGGAATCAATTTATAAACTCACTCGTCTTGTCCAATGGGAGCATACTCCCACTGGTCAACAAATTCTTCCATTGGACAAGAAGAACAAGACGGAATTTTTATATAATCACAAAATTATGGACAATTTTTTGTCTGCGATCGTATAACATAAAGAAATTGTTCCACTTTCATACAAACCCAATTGCACATCACCAACCGGTGTTCTGCTTTATCTAGCGAATTACTAATTCACGGGGTGTATGAGTGGTCTGAGACACCCTGTATATATGCGTATGCTCACATCTTTATTTCATATAATATCTTGTATATCATTAGAATTAATCCGCTTTCATATTGTAGTATGTGAAAATATGCACAAGGGGCAGTTAAGGCTATTTACAAAGGCTGGAATGGATTAGAGTCCCTATAGTAAGAGTCTGGCCTAGAGTCCCTATAGTAAGAGTCTGGCCTAGAGTCCCTATAGTAAGAGTCTGGCCTAGAGTCCCTATAGTAAGAGTCTGGCCTATGTTTCCAGTTCGACAAAACATTGTAGATAAGATGAGATAAGATTAGATGATATAAAGGCTGCATTCCGAAATTCACTGCCAGTATTGAAATTTTATAGTATACGTAATATGAACTAGGGTAAAGATGCCCGATTCTGAATCGATTTGATTCTTTCCTCAAAAATAAGCTTATTCGTGTTGTTTGCACTCTTCGCACTTTTCGTATTTAAAACTAGACAAAAGTATATTGGAATGTTTCGAAGAAGCAAAAACCAGACAACCAACTCGATTGTTTCTTCCAAGCGTCTGATTAGGCGTTTATATCTTTTTAAAAGCGAAAAATATGAAACATGCAAGCAGCACGAACAACCCTTTTTCCTTAAATTTGTTAGGGAAAGAATCGAATCGATTAAGGATCGGGCATCTCTAATACAGGGTAGCGATCATGAATCTTTTCCCCTAGTGTGAACTCGTGAAAAGTGAAAATTTTGTAGTGAACTCGTGAAAGATGAAAACTTTCACTAAACTCGTGAAAAATGAAAGATTTAACGTGAATTTGTAAGTAAAATAAATATTACAATATACTCAAGACAACACCAATTTGCAATGGACATCTTTAGAATTTTTTCAGCATGTTTTTAAGATATAGTGATGTCTTTAGAACGTCCCTTGGA